>NC_079221.1:56750632-56758132 GCF_029633865.1 Lampris incognitus | reverse complement strand
TTGGGTCCCTTGAAAGGTGCCATGTAAGTTTGTTGTTGTTGTTGTTGTCCTTGTCATAAGAAATGGGCAGTGTAACGTACTCGGTATGGTCGGTTGATATTTTTAGGACCAATAAAACACATCTGTGAGAAGAACAGGTTTATTTTACAGTTAACTAACTGAATTCAGTTCAAAGGCAAAATAAACATGTGTCCAATGACCACACGTCTATTATCATTCACTCCACAAGCTAATGTCTCTAAGCACTGTTTGGTGGCAAGTCTGTTGTGAATGTCAGTTACCCATGCAAAAACGTAACGGAGCAAACAGAAACAGATCAGAAAACAAGGAGGCTTCGTACAAAAATATGAGCAAATATACTGAGAAAACAGAGGGAATTAGAAATAAAGGCCTCCCTCTATTACAGCCTGCCTCCAAAGAGGCCTGGTACCCCCTTCAGTTGAGGTAAAGGCCCTGGCCACTATTTGAGGAAATATGGTGACATAAAAGGGACTTATTATAGGAATAAAAGAGAATGATAATGGAAGGCAAGGCAGAAGGGAGAGGCGATGGCAGAGCTGGCCTGAGTTGGACAGGGGGACAAGGGAGTGGGCGTGGCTGACTGAGGATAAACTCAGGGATTTAGTGAGCGAGCAGGCGAGGCCGGCAAAGGGATGGGACAATAGTGATCCCGGAAGCATAAGGAAACGTGGTAAATACAGGTAGCGCAAACAAAACCAGGGGCAACTCTGAGCATGCTACTGCAGTGCGGCCGAGAGCGAGAGACTACCACTGTAGTAGAAAGAACAAGCTGGCGGTGAGCGGCCGGAGAACCAGAGGAGGTATACTGTGGAGCTGATGAGTGGACAGAAGGCAGGTGTGCAGGCTGGGCACTCCAGGTGAATGAACCGCAACCAGGTTGGAGCCGGAGAGTGCCAAAGAAGGAAGCCATGCCCACACCACAGACACACACAGACAGAGAGGGGCAAACAGGAGACACAGGGGAAAGGGAAACCCATGGAAACTCAAGGGGAATAACTGAAGTCATGGCCGGGACCGTGACACTAAGTCACTATATCGGAATTCCCCCGTTGTCCTCAACAACGGGAAAGTGGCCAGTCCGTTCAGGATGGTGGGGCTGGACTGCAGAGACGAGAAGCTGAGATCCGTCCAGTCTGAGGAGACAGACGTATATGCATCTAATGTCCCCTGAACCAGCACATTCAAGACACTAAGAGAAGCTTTACAACAGTGTGACCAAAGGGATTGTTTAGTTCTGGGAGGGACTGGAACGGCACCATAGCTTTGACCTCGGATAGAACGAGTGAAGAACCGCGCCTGCAGTCATCTGTCTTCTTGTTGAAACGAATCATACACTTACATGTAACGGATTCCTGGAGAGTCTGACATTCACACACCAGGAAGTACACGTGGGTCAAAGGTTTAGCTGGGAGGGTCAGTGCGGTCAGGTTAGAGAGGATATAGATTTCACAACATTTTCATTCCAGGATACTCTAGAGCTTTAGTCACCTAGTAGGGTTTTCAGACCACCACCTTGTTACTATAGACTCCCACCTCTCCCCCAGTACAAAGTCCCATTCATCCTGGCATTTAATTCAACATTACTGCAGGTTAAGGAATTCTGTGATGGTTTTGAATTATTCTGGCAGGCTTGGAAGGGGATTTTAATTCACTGAGCCAGTGGTGGGAGTTAGGGAAGACATTCGTTCATCTTTTCTTTCAGCAGTACACTGCTCACTCCACCAGCAGGGTTAATGAAACCGTTTGCACACCAGAGCTGGACATATGGGACATCGAAAGGAAACTAACTCTGAATAGATTCGCCGACAATGGTGAACTGAAGGAGAGAAGAAAAGAGCCGAGTTCATTTCTAAACGAGAGTGTAACGGATGCGATGGTAAGAGCTTGGTTTTTAAACGTTAAAGACATGGATGTACCTAGCTCCTATTTCTTTAATCTGGAGAGGACCAAGTCCGAGATGAAATAGATGACCTACCTCCAACTGCCAGATGGGACTCTAACCACCAACCCAGCTCATAAGAGGCATGCGGTTGCATTCTACACTGCCCTCTATGGGTCGGATGAGTGCGATGAGGAACGTACTGCAGAACTGTTTCGAGGCCAGCCTCAGCTGACCAGGGATAAACGTGACGCTATGGATACTCCTGTTTCCCTGCAGCAGTTGACATCTGGGGTAATGTAGTCAACATCAGGTCAAGGACCCAGCATAGATGGCTATCCTGTGGATCTTTATAAACTATTCTGGAGCTTCTTAGGATTGGGCCTGTTGGAGGAGCTGCTGGAGGGTGAGGAAAGGGTTCACTATCAACGAACTGTTGGCGTACTGCCCTCTTCTGAAAACCAGGAGATTTAGCTCTCTTCAAGAACTGGAGACCAGTGGCCCTGTTATGCACAGATAATCAGTTGCTTTCCAAGGTCCTGGCCAACAGATTCAAAGACTACTTGGGGATTTTAATTAACAAAGATCAATTATATTGTGTATTAGAGAGATCAATTATGGATAACTTGTTCTTAATGAAGAAGAAAGCTACTTTATTTTGTTATTGTTCAGGTTACATGAATGTGTTCTCTGCATTTAACCATCCTATTGTATAGGAGCAGTGGGCAGCTGCAGCAGCCAGGGACCAACTCCACTTCTTTTTCCTACTGCCTTGCTCAGGGGCACAGACAGGGGTATGAACCCAAACATGCATGTCTTTCTGATGGTAGGAGGAAACTGGAGCACCCAGAGGGAACCCACACAGACACGGGGAGAACATGCAAACTCCACACAGAAAGGACCTGGGACAGCTTGGGGTTCGAACCCAGGACCTCCTTCCTGCAACAGTACTAAACATTAGGCCACCATGCCATGCAATTAGAGATGTAATAGCAACTTGTAATGAATACAAACGATGTTGGTGAGCAAGAACCAAGAACTGGACCAAGAAAAGGCTTTTGCCCGGATTGAGTATACTATTTTACTTTGCACATTCAGGGCTTTCGGTTTTGGGGAAGGTTGTTTGTCCTTGGTTGGGATATATTATTTCATGGGGCCTCATGTATCAGGTAAAGGTAGGAGAAGGGTTGAGCTGCCCAATTCTTGTCAAAAAAGGAATGAAAAAGGGTTGTCCTACATCAGAATAACTCCACTCCTTAGCAACTGAACCTTTACTGAATAGAATGAAGAACAAGATGGTGGGACTCTCCCTCCCCGGATTATCAGAGAGTCCACATTTACGGGGCATACGCTGATGATACTGATATTCTGATCCAAGAACAGAAAGATAGAGATTTGTTAACTGAATGCATAAAAACATGAAGGACCTCCTCTGCAGGGGTCACCTGGAAGAAGTCAGGCCTTATTGATAGGGCCACGGCAAGACAGGCTGGCTCCCAGTCCACCAAGTGTTCTCGGGTGGCGAAGGGAGGGGTGAAAGACCTTGGTGTGTTTTTAGGAAGTGATGCGTTTAAAAAAAACAAAAGAAGTAACCCAGCCACTGGGGGTGCACAACCCGTGCATTCTTAGTGCTTGTCCCAAACTCGAGGAAATGGGGATGGATGTGTCAGGAAGGGCATCCGATGTAAAACCTTCACCAAATCAAATATGTGGGTCATTTCCATGTCAGATCAGCCAAACCCTGATTCCCGACCACCACCACCACCGGTACTGCTGGCGAGCAGGGTGCCAGTGAACTATGTCACTGTTGACAAAGGAGAAGAAGAGAGGGAAGGCATGTCCCACAGCCCTATATTCCCACAGCCCTATGTTCCCACAGCCCTATGTTCCCACAGCCCTCTGTTCCCACAGCCCTATATTCCCACAGCCCTATGTTCCCACAGCCCTATGTTCCCACAGCCCTATATTCCCACAGCCCTATATTCCCACAGCCCTATGTTCCCACAGCCCTATGTTCCCACAGCCCTATATTCCCACAGCCCTATGTTCCCACAGCCCTATGTTCCCACAGCCCTATATTCCCACAGCCCTATGTTCCCACAGCCCTATGTTCCCACAGCCCTATATTCCCACAGCCCTATGTTCCCACAGCCCTATGTTCCCACAGCCCTATGTTCCCACAGCCCTATATTCCCACAGCCCTATGTTCCCACAGCCCTATGTTCCCACAGCCCTATATTCCCACAGCCCTATGTTCCCACAGCCCTATGTTCCCACAGCCCTATGTTCCCACAGCCCTATATTCCCACAGCCCTATATTCCAACAGCCCTATGTTCCCACAGCCCTATATTCCCACAGCCCTATGTTCCCACAGCCCTATGTTCCCACAGCCCTATGTTCCCACAGCCCTATGTTCCCACAGCCCTATGTTCCCACAGCCCTATGTTCCCACATTTCTAAGATTTTTCTTATTTCTAAGATTTTTCTCAAAATGAAACCCTATGTTCCCACATTTCTAGGACATTTTCAAAATTAGGTCTTGTGTTCCTACATTTGGGTTAGTTAGGGTTAGGGTTAGGGTTAGCTAGCTCTCTCCTTCAAATCGCCAGCTGCGGGATTGAGTAGCGAACCCTCAACTACCAGGGGTAGAAATGTGGGAACATGGGCTGTGGGAATATAGGGCTGTGGGGACACAGGGCTGTGGGAACATAGGGCTGTGGGGACACAGGGCTGTGGGAACATAGGGCTGTGGGAACACAGGGCTGTGGGAACACAGGGCAGTGGGAACATAGGGCAGTGGGGACATAGGGCAGTGGGAACATAGGGCTGTGGGGACACAGGGCTGTGGGAACATAGGGCTGTGGGAACACAGGGCTGTGGGAACACAGGGCTGTGGGAACATAGGGCAGTGGGGACATAGGGCTGTGGGAATATAGGGCTGTGGGGACACAGGGCTGTGGGAACATAGGGCTGTGGGGACACAGGGCTGTGGGAACATAGGGCTGTGGGAACATAGGGCAGTGGGAACACAGGGCTGTGGGAACATAGGGCTGTGGGAACATAGGGCTGTGGGAATATAGGGCTGTGGGAACATAGGGCTGTGGGAACATAGGGCTGTGGGAACATAGGGCTGTGGGAACATAGGCACGCTCCCCATCTTAGCATCTTCAACTCTGCCACCTCCAGCTCCACCTCCTGTCTTTTCATCACTGCCACTGTCTCCCAACCAAACAACATAGCTGGTCTCACTGTCTCCCAACCACACAACATAGATGGTCTCACTGTCTCCCAACCACACAACATAGCTGGTCTCACTGTCTCCCAACCAAACAACATAGCTGGTCTCACTGTCTCTCAACCACACAACATAGCTGGTCTCACTGTCTCCCAACCACACAACATAGATGGTCTCACTGTCTCCCAACCACACAACATAGCTGGTCTCACTGTCTCCCAACCACACAACATAGCTGGTGTCACTGTCTCCCAACCACACAACATAGCTGATCTCACTGTCTCCCAACCACACAACATAGCTGGTGTCACTGTCTCCCAACCACACAACATAGCTGGTCTCACTGTCTCCCAACCACACAACATAGCTGGTGTCACTGTCTTCCAACCACACAACACAGCTGGTCTCACTGTCTCCCAACCACACAGCACAGCTGGTCTCACTGTCTCCCAACCACACAACACAGCTGGTCTCACTGTCTCCCAACCACACAACACAGCTGGTCTCACTGTCTTCCAACCACACAACACAGCTGGTCTCACTGTCTCCCAACCACACAACATAGCTGGTCTCACTGTCTTCCAACCAAACAACATAGCTGGTCTCACTGTCTCCCAACCACACGACATAGCTGGTCTCACTGTCTCCCAACCATACAACATAGCTGGTCTCACTGTCTCCCAACCACACGACATAGCTGGTCTCACTGTCTCACAACCACACAACACAGCTGGTCTCACTGTCTCCCAACCAAACAACATAGCTGGTGTCACTGTCTCCCAACCACACGACATAGTTGGTCTCACTGTTTCCCAACCATACAAAATAGCTGGTCTCACTGTCTCCCAACTACACAACATAGCTGGTCTCACTGTTTCCCAACCATACAACATAGCTGGTGTCACTGTCTCCCAACCACACAACATAGCTGGTCTCACTGTTTCCCAACCATACAACATAGCTGGTCTCACTGTTTCCCAACCACACAACATAGCTGGTCTCACTGTCTCCCAACCACACAACATAGCTGGTGTCACTGTCTCCCAACCACACAACATAGCTGGTCTCACTGTATTCCAACCACACAACACAGCTGGTGTCACTGTCTCCCAACCACACAACACAGCTGGTCTCACTGTCTCCCAACCACACAGCACAGCTGGTCTCACTGTCTCCCAACCACACAGCACAGCTGGTCTCACTGTCTCCCAACCAAACAACATAGCTGGTGTCACTGTCTCCCAACCACATGACATAGTTGGTCTCACTGTTTCCCAACCATACAACATAGCTGGTCTCACTGTCTCCCAACTACACAACATAGCTGGTCTCACTGTTTCCCAACCATACAACATAGTTGGTCTCACTGTTTCCCAACCACACAACATAGCTGGTCTCACTGTTTCCCAACCATACAAGATAGCTGGTCTCACTTTCTCCCAACCACACAACATAGCTGGTCTCACTGTCTCCCAACCACACAATACAGCTGGTCACACTGTCTCCCAACCACACAACATAGCTGGTCTCACTGTCTCCCAACGACACAACACAGCTGGTATTACTGTCTCCCAACCACACAACATAGCTGGTCTCACTGTCTCCCAACCACACAACACACAACATAGCTGGTCTCTCTGTCTCCCAACCACACAACATAGCTGGTCTCATTGTTTCCCAACCATACAACATAGCTGGTCTCACTGTCTCCCAACCACACAACATAGCTGGTCTCACTGTCTCCCAACCACACAACATAGCTGGTCTCACTGTCTCCCAACCACGCAACATAGCTGGTCTCACTGTCTCCAAACCACACAACATAGCTGGTCTCACTGTCTCCCAACCACACAACATAGCTGGTTTCACTGTCTCCCAACCACACAACATAGCTGGTTTCACTGTCTCCCAACCACACAACACAGCTGGTCTCACTGTTTCCCAACCACACAACACACAACATAGCTGGTCTCACTGTCTCCCAACCACACAACATAGCTGGTTTCACTGTCTCCCAACCACACAACATAGCTGGTCTCACTGTCTCCCAACCACACAACATAGCTGGTTTCACTGTCTCCCAACCACACAACACAGCTGGTCTTACTGTCTCCCAACCACACAACATAGCTGGTTTCACTGTCTCCCAACCACACAACACACAACATAGCTGGTCTCACTGTCTCCCAACCACACAACATAGCTGGTCTCACTGTCTCCCAACCACACAACATAGCTGGTTTCACTGTCTCCCAACCACACAACATAGCTGGTTTCACTGTCTCCCAACCACACAACATAGCTGGTTTCACTGTCTCCCAACCACACAACATAGCTGGTCTCACTGTCTCCCAACCACACAAC
>NC_079221.1:56733132-56745632 GCF_029633865.1 Lampris incognitus | reverse complement strand
GGTAGCGTTTAATGTCTGGCGCCACCAAACCACCTTCATCAAAAGGACGTTGTAGCATGGTAAGTTTCAACTTAGCCCGCTTATTTCTCCAGACAAAGGAAGTAAAAGGGATGTTTATTGCCGAAAGGGATTTCCTTGTCAAAAGAGCCGGGATCATTTGAAAAGGGTACAACCGAGGAAGCATATTAATTTTAAAAAGGTGCACTCTTCCCAGGACAGATAGTGCCAAGGTTGTCCAGCAGGCCAGGTCTTCACTAATCTTGCATATTAGGGGTACAGAACTAGCTTTGTACAGGCCAGAGAGGGAGGGGGTAATATGTATGCCTAAGTAGACAAAACGCAATGGGGACCAACGGAAAGAGGCAGAGCAGGATGGGGACCAGGATATACTAGGAGTCAGAGGCATTGCCTCAGACTTGGAGCAATTAATCTTGTAACCTGAGAATTGGCCAAAGGATCTAACTATCTCAACTGCTCTCGCAATAGAGGCCTCAGGGTTGCTTAGATAGAGCAGGACGTCGTCTGCATATGGCAAAATTTTGTGCTGCACGTGACGCACTTCTATGCCAGTCACTACCGGGGTTCCTCCTGATGGCTTCTTCCAAGGGCTCCATGGCGAGGGCGAACAGAAAGGGCGAGGCCGGGCAACCCTGTCTGGAACCGTGCTCCACTGAGAACACAGGAGACTTCAGGCCATTTATAATAACTGAGGCATGAGGTTCCAGCAAGAGTTAAAGGGAAGGTTTATAAGATGGTTGTGAGACCAGCTAGGTTGTATGGTTTGGAGAAAGTGGCACGGACGAAAAGGCAGGAGGCGGAGTTGGAGGTGGCAGAGTTGAAGATGCTAAGATTTTCATTGGGACTGAAGAAATTTGACTTGACTTGACGAAGGAGGACAGGATTAGGAACGAGTATATTAGAGGGACAGCTCAGATTAGACGGTTTGGAGACAAAGCAAGAAAGGCAAGATTGAGATGGCTTGGACATATGCGGAGGAGAGATGCTGGGTATATTGGGGGAAGGATGCTGAATATGGAACTGCCAGGGGAGAGGAGAAGAGGAAGACCAAAGAGGAGGTTTATGGATGTGGTGAGAGAGGACATACAGGTGGCTGGTGTGACAGAGGAAGATACAGAGGGCAGGAAGAAACAGAAACGGATGATCCGCTGTGGCGACCCAATGGGAGCAGCTGAGAGTTGTAATAGATGCATTTAATAAAGTTTTCACCTAAGTTAATTTTTAATAGGACCCCCAACAGGTAAGGCCACTCAATACTGTCGAAGGCCTTCACCGCGTCAAGGGAACTAACTAGAGATTTGGCCGTTAGCTTTCTGCCATAATGTATGAGATTTAGGAGCCTCCTTACATTGTTACAAGAATTACGGCCCAATATAAAACCAGTCTGATCCACTGAAAGTATATCTGGAAGGATCCCTTGAGGCCTTCTGACCAGTATTTTAGCAATTAGTTTTCAGTCAACGTCCAGCAAAGCAATTGGTCTGCAGGAGGTGCAGTCATCTGCAGGGTTGCCCTTTTTTAAAATTAAAGAGATGTTTGCATCCATCATAGCATCAGGGAGAGCCCCAGATTCAAAGGAGTGAGGCAGCATATTGAGCAGAGGATTGATCAGTAGGTAGGCCCTAAAAAGCTTTATAAAATTCGGAGGTCAGACCGTCAGGCCCTGGAGCCTTGTTATTTTGTAGATCGCCGATAGCTTTTATGATTTCCTCACGGGTGACCGGCCTGTTCAGCAGCTCTTTCTGTGTATCTTGAGGATACTGATAGAGGAAAAAAGAAACTATGCATCAAATCCTCTAAATGATGTCCTGGTTCAGAATTACACAAGCATTCATAGAATTCAAGAAATGAGTTGTGAATATCCTTGTTGTTGTGAATTATTTTACCAGACTTGTCTTTTATAACTGGAATAGCCTGGGAGCCAGCCTTTACCTTAACTAAATCTGCTAAACATTTACTTGACTTGTTTCCGAATTCATATGCTTGGAAAACAAATGGATTTCTGGGCCTCTTTAGACAAGAGAGAGTCTAGAGCTGCTGTAGTGGCTTGAATTTGAAGTCTCAGGTCCTCTGAAGGATTAAGGTTAAACTCTCCCTGCAGCTTGGTTTGTTGTTGTTCAAGAATCAGCTGTTCAATCTCCTGCGTTTTCTTTAGATTCCCAGAGAAAGAAATAGTGAAGCCACGGATAACAGCCTTAGTGGTCTCCCAGAGCAAATTAGGAGAAACACCTGTAGTGTCATTCTCAGTAATAAAACGATCACTGTCTAAAATTTGGGTTTTTAAAGAAGGTGATTTGGAAAATGCCACTGCCCCTGGGGTGTTGGACCTTGCTGGACATGACCAAAAACACTGCGTGATCACTAATAATAATGTCGCCAATCCAACAGGAAAGAACCCTCTGGAGGGCATATTTAGGAGTAAAAAAATAACCAATTCTAGAGGACGAATTATGAACCTTTGAATAATATGTATACTGCCTGTCAGTGGGGTGGAGAGTCCTCCATGTGTCAGCTAGATGGATATCATTGTGGCAGCCAAGTACAGAATGACCGTGCACCACATGGGACTGTGTTGTTTTACTGGACCTGTCCAGGCGTGGATTTAAACAACACTTGAAGTCACCAACTATTACAGAGGACTCAACAATCCACTCAGAGAACAACGAAAACACCTTAGTGTGAAAATCAGAGGAGCGGATGGGGGGGACATAGACATTTGGATAGGAGACAGTCTCTCCAGAGTGTCCCCTTAATCATAACATATCAGCCTGTTGTGTCAGCCTTGACTTCTGTTTCTGTAAGAGGTAATGATTTATGAACTAGAATAGCTACTCCTCTGCTCCTGCAAGAGAAGGAGCAGTAGATCTGCCCCACCCATCCACCCATTCTCTATTAAGTTCTGAGTGCTCGCTGTCATTTAGATGAGTCTCCTGGATCAAGTGCTATCCGTACCTTCTCCTTTTTTGAATACTGAAGAATTAATTTTTTGTGTTTAATAGGGCCCTGAATCCCATGGACACTCCAAGGATATAGTTTAACTGATGTGCTATCATTCATAACCTAAATGGTGTATGCAACACACATGTCTGAATCCCCCCACGCATCACATCACAACTCTTGTGCAAAAAACCTTCTGACTATAACACAAAAAAAGGACAGAAACAGTGTGGAGAAAGGAAAAAACACAGACAACCCCCCTCCCCT
Source organism: Lampris incognitus (assembly GCF_029633865.1). Taxonomy (NCBI): domain Eukaryota; kingdom Metazoa; phylum Chordata; class Actinopteri; order Lampriformes; family Lampridae; genus Lampris; species Lampris incognitus. The sequence continues at coordinate 56,742,410 of NC_079221.1, read as the reverse complement.
CCCATGTCTCTCCAAATGAAGCGTGTGGGAAAAAGCAAACGTTGAAGCGCCCTCCCCCCACTCTCCAGAGAAGTGCCCTTCCCCACTCTCCAGAAAAGTGCCCTCCCCCACTCTCCAGAAAAGTGCCCTTCCCCACTCTCCAGAAAAGCGCCCTCCCCCCACTCTCCGGAGAAGCTTCTAGAACACCCTACGCTGTGCACCCTAACGGCACTAAGCCAGTGCTCCACAAGTGACGATATGAAGTCATAAAGGTTGAAAACAGAACCGAGATGCTATTCAAGCTCACCACACCCAGTCGTGTAGAAAGACGACGACTTAAGAGAATAGTAACCCATGTGGCTGCTTCCAGCGTGTCCCGGTCTCTGCTACACTACATAGCAGTCTCTGCTACACTACATAGCATCCACATGGGTTCTTATTCTTTCTCCTGCTGGGCACATTGTCAGCTGCTGGGCATAGTCAGTACCCAGCAGCACTCAGGCCCAACGGGAAGAACATAAACACCTGAGGGGAGCTTTAAAAACCTGCGGCTACCCCAGTTGGAGCTTTGTGAAAACTGCAACACGTTCCAGAAAGACCAACCAGGTGAGCGAAGAAGAGAAAAGGAACAGAAGGAAGAGCACAGTCATCCCATATGTTTCTGGGGTCTCCGAGAAACTCAGGAGAATTTTCAACAAACACCGCATCCCGGTATACTTCAAACCCAGCAACACACTCCCACAAAGACTTGTTCATCCCAAAGACCATGTACCACACACCCGGAAAAGCAATCTGGTGTATGGTGTACAATGCAATGAGGATTGCACTGACCTATATATAGGAGAAACCAAACAACCACTACACAAACGGATGGCCCAACACAGAAGGCCAAACTCCTCAGGACAAGACTCAGGAGTCTATCTACACCTAAAGGAGAAGACACACTCCTTCCAGGGCAGCGATGTACACATTTTGGACAGAGAAGATAGATGGTTTGAAAGAGGGGTGAAGGAAGCCATCTATGTGAAACTGGAAAAACCATCCCTCAACAGAGGAGGAGGTCTGCGACACCACCTATCTCCCACTTACAATGCCGTCCTTTCATCTCTACCCAGGAGACTCAAGAAGCCTAGCCTCCAAGAACAACAGTCGCTCACTAACGGCTCCAACCACTCTCATGACCACTGAACAATGAAGTGGAAACTAACCCCCCAACGACCGTCGCTGCTTAACATCGGATCACAAAGAGCCATGCACATCAACAGCTCTGATAACGACTGCAAAGAGGATAAATATCTGAGTCTCATCACCAGCCAGTCAGACTAGCTTGGTTTAGTCAGAAAGGCACGAACTGAGGAAGCCTCTTGGATGAGAGGCGAAACGTCTTCACGGATTGCACTTGATTGAATTCCTTTGGTTAGCCTGGAGTCCAGTGATCCTGTCGTCCCAGTCCCGTAGAGGGGTTTCTACCACAGTGAGACGTGAGCCAAATGAATCCATAGTCGACTGTAAAATGTCCAGCGGGTTTCAGCTTGGAACGTTCCAGTGAGTTTGACCACCGCTGACAGAGATGGGCCTTCTTCGTCATCGTCGCCACCGTCGCTAACGTGTCGAGATGGAACCCGGCCTGGACGCTTCTGGCGAGAATTATTTCTCCCAGCCATACCGAGACATATCTTGAGCTGTCCGAAACTACAAAACAGTCAAGTGGATCGACAAATTTACGTTTGTAGCTCTGATCGTGAATATACACGCTGAAGCTGGCAAAGACGCGTCTAGTCGCTCCCCACCCGTGCCGACATGCCTCCCCGGCCCCGCTCCTCTTGCCCCTGTAATACCTATTACACTAGATATATAGTCTAACCCGAGTCAGCATGCTTTATTGCACATGCCAAAATGTCCAAGTGTTGTTGCACAGTTTCAGGATATTATTGCAACCTTAGAGTTGGTTAACAGAGTTCAGTTCCTTAATGACACTTGGGTAGAAACTGTTCAAAAGTCTGGAAGTACGGGTCTTGAACGACCTATAGCGCCTCCCAGAGGGCAGCGGTGTGAAAAGGTGGATGTCTGGGTGAGATGCGTCCTTGATTATGTTTGTGGTCTGATGTAGGCAGCAGGATCTGTATATGTCCTCAAGTGAAGGTAGCTGTGTGCTGACTGATGTGTGGTTTTCTGTGCTGACTTAACCATTCTCTGCAGAGCTTTCTTATCAGCCACAGTGCAGCTGGCCCACCATGCTAAGATGCCATAAGTGAGTATGCTTTCTATGGAGCAGTAATAGAAGGACACCAGCAGCGGCTGGGACAGATTAGCTCTCCTCTGTGTCCTTAGAAAGTAAAGCCGTTGCTGTGCCTTCTTCACTAGGGAAGTTGTACTGACAGTCCATGTGAGGTCCTGGGAGATGTGGTCCTGGGAGATGTGTGTGCCAAGGAATTTGAAGCTGGTCACCCTGTCCACCATGTCTCCTCAGATGTATAAGGGAGCAAGTTCCTCTTCCTGTTTCCTAAAGTTGATGATGATTTCTTTTGTGTTGGAGGTGTTGAGTGCCAAGTTTCTACTGGAACACCATACTGACTGCTTGTGGACCTCATCCCTGTAGACAGACTCATTGTCACTCTGTGTTCGTCTCACCACAGTAGTGTCATCTGCAAATGTTATCATGGTATCTTTACTGTGGGTTGGTGTGCAGTCATTTGTGTAAAGTGAATAAAGAAGAGGACTCAGCACGCAGCCCTGTGGAGCTCCAGTGCTGACTGTCAGGGTCGATGAGTGGTGTGTCCCCAGTGTAGCATGACAAGTGGTCAGACACTGGGGAACGTTTAACAAGTTTATTGATTGGAACAACAGAACTCTGTGTATGTAACCGGCAGATGCACTGCTGACGTACTTCCTGTAGCAGTAGTAGGTGGTTACCTCAGTACAGTGGCTGTTACATGTCAAACATATGTTGGAACAAATACAATGTTCCACATCCTTTCTCTTTAGCTATGCTGCCAATACCAAGAACACAAACAATAATCTGCTGGCAAGTGTAACAATATAGTCCTGGCCATTACAGGTAAGTATGAAATAAAATTAATATGAGATCGAACGTATCCTAAACCTAATGTCTTGCTGTATGCATATAAACAACCTTTTTTTTCACAGTCCCTCTGATTGTTTTCCTTATACTGTTCATTGCATGTATTTTCTGTTTGGCTTACAAACGCGGCCTGCCCGTGTGATGTATGGGCCATCAACTGATTTCTGGGTGGGCTGGAAAGTCTTCTGAACAGTCTCGTTCACTGGCGTTTCGCTGCGAGTTTTGCTGAGGGTGCCTCTCATGAGAGATGGGATGATTGTCGTGTCCATGCTGGTCAGCTGGTTGTTGGAGAAGGAGGCTGGGGTCACTGAGAACAACCTGTGGCGGTGGTGGTTTCAAGACAGGAAGAATGTGTCCCCTGTTTCTTCTGTGCTCTTTCCTTTCTGATTGTATGATGTAAGATCTTGCTTCTTCACAGATGTTCTTTACTGTACCCATCCGGGCAAACCCTTGTGGAGTGTGCAACCTTACTGCATGTCCCTGGCCCAGTGGTTGAAGGAGCCTGCTGGATCTGTCATAGCAAGTCTTTTGAGCTTTACTTTTTTTTTGATCATACTGCTGTTCTTGGCAGCTGGAACCAGCAAAGTTTTGCACCCAGCCTGACGGTCTGTGGAGGATTTGTTAAAAGGTTTTTTATCTATGTATCTGCATGTGGACTGGCTGACACCCAGCTCGAGCAGCTTGATCACCATTCTGTTGGGCTTATTGTGTTGAATGCATGCAGAGCTAAAGTCTATGAACAACAGCCTCACATATGTTTCCGCGTGCTCCCGGTTGATTCTGCGTCCACGGCGAGTCTCCCAAACTGCTAGACCTACCGGCCTAAAATCTTTTGTGCACAGTTATGACTGTATGATGAAGAATCCTCCTTCTAACAACGCTTGTCCTCGCTACCGCCGCTCCCTCTCTTCATATACTCTCTAGCTCGCTTGATCAACACTGCTCCCCGTCGCTGCCCGCTCTGAGTCAACCATGCACATGCGCGACTCACATCTGCGGCTGAGCCAGATCGGGCAGTGGCCGTGTCAAAGCCAAAACATTATGTATTCGGGTATGAGTCTTGAAAGTAAACGAGACGTCGATTGTATTTCTCAAGTCAGCAAATCCTTCCCTGCTGATCTCAGCACAGCAGAACTGAAGGAACACCGGGGGATCCGACAACAACCCACCGTATTCACTTCGCCCCCACATGGAAGTGCCATAGTCTCCCATGTTAAAACTCGGCTCTAAAAATATCAAGAGTAGGCCTAATCAGTCCCAGCTGGGAATCATCTCGGTAGCTACAATAAAACAGTCCCGTGGCTGAGCTATGTTTTCTCGCCGTTGTTTTATGAATGACAGTCAGTCAGCACAGCAGCCCTTCACCTTGATTCATTTTATATCATGAAAACCACAATGGTTAAGCACATCTGAAGTCCTTTAATAAGGGCTTTGAAATGATGATAGCTGATCTCTGTCATTTCATGTCAGACTTGCTCGCTTTCGTGCGAGGATCCTCCCAGGAGACTGCACATCCACAGACTGACAGGCAAAACGTTTTTATTAGGTAGATTTTTTTAGCTTGAGCGCTGCATATTAACTTTTCCCCCCATATTTCCTGTTCAATCGACTTGAGCTAATTATGGCAGGAATAACACTGGGTTTTCTGTCGGTGTGCATGTATTTCCCTTCGCCCGGTAGGCTAGAAAAGGATTCGAGGCAAGCCCAAGCACTGAAGAAGGACAGATACGTACACCTGGTGGAGCTCTGCACTCTACTGAGTCCACTCCTCTAGTGTTGTCAATTGATTTTAAAGGGGGGGGGGGGAAACGAGACAGAATAAAAGATTTGATCTGTTCCTCCACCTTTCTGCCTCTCAGTGTGTTTGTTCTGGATGAGCTAGCGGACGGAGTGTCTGTTTGTGTGACTGGTGTGTTTTTAACCAAACAGATGAGAAACATCATTCATCTTCCAAGGATAATGAAAGCGTCAGGCAGGCACAGGTCGTCGGGGGTTTCTTGCTTTCTCTCTGCATCTATAAGGCCAGTTGGTCCTAACAGCTGACCATCAGACCTCAGCATCTTAAATGTCCCGAGTGGTCATTTAACTCTGAGAGTTCGCCAACATTCAGCTCACTAATCCATCCCTCCATCCATCCGTCATCCAAACCGCTTCTCCTGCTCTCAGGGTGGCAGGGATGCTGGAGCCTATCCCAGCAGCCATTGGGCAGCAGGCGGGGAGACACCCTGGACAGGCGGGGAGACACCCTGGACAGGCCGCCAGGCCATCACAGGGCCCAGGGAAAAGCAAGTGGAGTCTAACTGGATTCCTATGCAGACGACAACAGGACATGTTTTGGGGGTTTTGTGACAGCAGTGTGTACATTCCCCGTGGATAAATCACATCATAATGAAATGTGGATACGAGCTGCTTGAAAGGCCACGTGTCTATGAAGCCGTAGACATTGCAGCGGTGTTCTTCAGCAACGTTGTGATGAGTCACCCATTGCCTCACGCCACCCGGGGCTCGGTAAACCCAGAAGATGTGATGGTTTTCACAGGATGTGTAATCACATGTTCGCCGGTTCACCGACTCAATCCTCGTGTGAACTGTGTGCATGGTCTTTCTGCGGGTGAAGACGTCCTACAGAGGGAAACGGACGGACAGTCAGTGGCTGACTGGCCGCTGACAGCTCATCTCACCCAGACTGGGGGGGACACGTGGAGGAATCCAACCCGACTCCCCGGCCAATCACGAGATCAACACACCGCGTCTCTCTCTCTCTCTCCCTCCCCCCCTCGTCTCTAACCCGTTGTCTCACACACACTTCCTGCTGCTATGTATAACAACAATATGACTATCTGCATCAATACTACAGCTAGCTACAGTACTACAGTACTGCTGCAGTACTGCTGCAGCAGTACTGCTGCAGGTCACGGCGGTGGAAGTGTTATGACTGGCAGATCGTGTCTGGGGATACAGATAAAGTTATTTTCTGATACAAACTAATATACAGTCAAATGACCGTGATGAAGTGTCACGTTGGGTTTGGTACTTTTAAACCCATGTAAGGATTCAGCGGGACTCGTTGCACCGCCTTCACACGCCGGGCGCATATTTTCACCATGACGGACTGTTTAAAGGCCACAGTGACAGATAAGAGCAGGCCGCCTGTATTTCCTCTGAAAACAGTGAAGTGTTGTTTCAGCGCTCACTCTGCCATCCAACAGACGTACACATTATCCAACACACACAACATGACGTCTGGGAGTCTGCAGCAGCCTGCCGCGGCGCTCCGGTCCTCCACAAACGGCTCGGGTTTAATAACAGGACTGTCACACCGGCTCGCCTGAGGGTTTCAAGCCTGTCTGGAAAACTCTCCTGCAATAGTAATTACCATTAAGACGACCTTAAAGAAGGCCTCTACTCCTCCAACAGTCCCAGTAACCAACAGCAGAAGACTGGTTTTGCTGGGAAGCTCCCAGTATCATGATCTGAACATAAAACAAGTGAAAAGCTCTCGAAGTTAATCACAAATAAAGAAAGGGGAAGGCATGACGGATAGTTATCATCATAAGATCATAATCTAAAGCAGAAGTACAACATTTAAAAACCGTCAAACTTGGTGAGATTCCATCTCCACCTTCAGTGATGTACAGAGTCTCTCAGCACGTTGCTTTTAGAAACCCTGGCATCTTATACAGAAGCTGTTCTCCATTCTCTTTTTCTAAGTTTCTTTTTTTTTGCTTTCTTGACAGTGACAGGAAAGGCAGGGGAGAGAGAGGGGATGACATGGAGCAAAAGGCCCAGGCCGGATTTGAACACAGGGCACTGCGGTAAGGACTCTTACTAAGTCTTATGTGGTACGGTGAGGACTCAGCCATATGTGGTATGGTAAGAATTCAGCCTTATATGGTACAGTAAGGACTCAGTCTTATATGGTACGGTGAGGACTCAGTCTTATGTGGTACAGTAAGGACTCAGTCTTATATGGTACAGTAAGGACTCAGTCTTATATGGTACGGTAAGGACTCCGTCTTACATGGTACGGTGAGGACTCAGTCTTATGTGGTACGGTAAGGACTGAGTCTTATGTGGTATGGTAAGGACTCAGTGGTATGTGGTACGGTAAGGACTCAGTGGTGTGTGGTACGGTAAGGACTGAGTCTTATGTGGTATGGTAAGGACTCAGTCTTATGTGGTACGGTGAGGACTGAGTCTTATGTGGTACGGTAAGGACTGAGTCTTATATGGTACGGTAAGGACTGAGTCTTATGTGGTACGGTAAGGACTGAGTCTTATGTGGTACGGTAAGGACTCAGTCTTATATGATACGGTGAGGACTCAGTCTTATGTGGTACGGTAAGGACTGAGTCTTATGTGGTATGGTAAGGACTCAGTCTTATATGGTACGGTAAGGACTCCGTCTTACATGGTACGGTGAGGACTCAGTCTTATGTGGTACGGTAAGGACTGAGTCTTATGTGGTATGGTAAGGACTCAGTGGTATGTGGTACGGTGAGGACTCCGTCTTATATGGTACGGTGAGGACTCAGTCTTATGTGGTACGGTGAGGACTCAGTGGTATGTGGTACGGTGAGGACTCAGTCTTATATGGCACGGTGAGGACTCAGTCTTATATGGTACGGTGAGGACTCAGTCTTATGTGGTACGGTGAGGACTCAGTGGTGTGTGGTACGGTAAGGACTCAGTCTTATATGGTACGGTAAGGACTCAGTGGTATGTGGTACGGTAAGGACTGAGTCTTATGTGGTACGGTAAGGACTGAGTCTTATGTGGTACGGTGAGGACTCAGTCTTATATGGTACGGTAAGGACTGAGTCTTATGTGGTACGATAAGGACTCAGTGGTATGTGGTACGGTAAGGACTCAGTGGTATGTGGTACGGTAAGGACTGAGTCTTATGTGGTACGGTAAGGACTCAGTGGTATGTCGAACGGTAAGGACTGAGTCTTATGTGGTACGGTGAGGACTCAGTGGTATGTGGTACGGTAAGGACTGAGTCTTATGTGGTACGATGAGGACTCAGTGGTATGTGGTACGGTAAGGACTGAGTCTTATGTGGTACGGTAAGGACTGAGTCTTATGTGGTACGGTAAGGACTGAGTCTTATGTGGTACGGTAAGAACTCAGTGGTATGTGGTACGGTAAGGACTCAGTCTTATGTGGTACGGTAAGGACTGAGTCTTATGTGGTACGGTGAGGACTGAGTCTTATGTGGTACGGTAAGGACTGAGTCTTATGTGGTACGGTAAGGACTGAGTCTTATGTGGTATGGTAAGGACTCAGTGGTATGTGGTACGGTAAGGACTCAGTGGTGTGTGGTACGGTAAGGACTGAGTCTTATGTGGTATGGTAAGGACTCAGTCTTATGTGGTACGGTGAGGACTGAGTCTTATGTGGTACGGTAAGGACTGAGTCTTATATGGTACGGTAAGGACTGAGTCTTATGTGGTACGGTAAGGACTGAGTCTTATGTGGTACGGTAAGGACTCAGTCTTATATGGTACGGTGAGGACTCAGTCTTATGTGGTACGGTAAGGACTGAGTCTTATGTGGTATGGTATGGACTGAGTCTTATGTGATATGTTAAGGACTGAGTCTTATGTGGTACGGTAAGGACTCAGTCTTATGTGGTACGGTAAGGACTGAGTCTTATGTGATATGGTAAGGACTCAGTCTTATGTGGTACGGTGAGGACTCAGTCTTATATGGTACGGTGAGGACTCAGTCTTATATGGTACGGTGAGGACTCAGTCTTATGTGGTACGGTAAGGACTGAGTCTTATGTGGTACGGTAAGAACTCAGTGGTATGTGGTACGGTAAGGACTGAGTCTTATGTGGTACGGTAAGGACTGAGTCTTATGTGGTACGGTGAGGACTGAGTCTTATGTGGTACGGTAAGGACTGAGTCTTATGTGGTACGGTAAGGACTCAGTCTTATGTGGTACGGTAAGGACTGAGTCTTATGTGGTATGGTAAGGACTCAGTGGTATGTGGTACGGTAAGGACTCAGTGGTGTGTGGTACGGTAAGGACTGAGTCTTATGTGGTATGGTAAGGACTCAGTCTTATGTGGTACGGTGAGGACTGAGTCTTATGTGGTACGGTAAGGACTGAGTCTTATATGGTACGGTAAGGACTGAGTCTTATGTGGTACGGTAAGGACTGAGTCTTATGTGGTACGGTAAGGACTCAGTCTTATATGGTACGGTGA
>NC_079221.1:56729981-56732932 GCF_029633865.1 Lampris incognitus | reverse complement strand
AAAGGAACAGGTAGATCTGGCAGATTCATAGACCAGCACTGGAACAGCAACTGACTGTAACTGACAGTGTTTTGGGTCACTCACTGACCCTTAGGCTATGGCATTCTGACACATATTGTGCTGCAAGCTGTGACCTTTGACCCTCTCCTAAAATAAGTGGCCACTGTTCTTTCTCATCCAGCAGTAGAACATTTGGAATCTGGTTTTCAAATGTCTCCTGGTATTTTTCTCTTATGTTCTGGAACTTCTCACAATTTAGCAGGAAGTGCATCTCTGTCTCCACCTCACCTGCCGGACAGTGAGCACATATTCTTTGCTCTTTTGGCAGCCAAGATGTTTTGTGTGTCTGTCCTTGTCAGTGGCTAGGCTGTGGTCAGTGAGCCTGTACTTGGTAAGGACGTGTCTGTGCTGACTGTCTCTGACAGTGGACAGACAGTCAGCCAGTTTGTCTTCTCTTTTTAGGGCCCCATAACATTCTCAGTTGTGTTGTCATTTGGTTTCTGTGCCCCAGTGTTCCACATATGAGTTGTTGCATTGTGTGATGATGTGGTTTATCTAGTCTGTGGCTGGTCAGCAGTGCTGGTCTGATACTCATCTATGTCAGTGGTTACGAGGCCAGTTAGTTTCACAACCAGCTGACTGAGGGGACTCTTTCTTAGCTCTTGGATTTGGACTCCTTTAAACTGCAGTGTGTGGTGGGGACTTGATTTAGGTGCATCCAGGATGTACTAAGTGATCTGTTTTGATATTCATTATCGATGGGAAACGGCCTGACTCTGCCCTGCATGCATCTGTTGGTGTTTTCCTTTGTACGGTTATCGGTTTTCACAGAATTCTGCATGCAGGGCTTCTGTTGGATGTTTGTCCCATCTAGTGTAGTCTTGCTGACTGAGTGGACCCCATACTTCACTTCCATATACTGCAATGGGCAGGAGGACACTGTCAAAGATTTTGGACCAGGTTTTAATTGGGATGTCTGTTTTATATAATGTTCTTTTTATTGCATTAGAAAGCTCTTCGGGCTTTCTCTTTAAGGGCATTCACTGCCAGACCAAAGCTTTCCGGGGCACTGACCCTCGGTCCCACTGACCCTCGGTCCCACTGACCCTCAGTCCCACTGACCCTCAGTCCCAGGTCATCATAGTTTAACGTGTGCTCTAGGGTGGTGTTGCCTAGAGTAAATAGGTGTCTACTTTGCTGACATCTTGCTTCTTCTGGAAGATCTTACTTTTTGTCTTTTTTAAGTTTACTGCCAGGGCCCAGTTCTGACAGTATTTCTCTAGCAGACCCAGATGCTGCTGTAGACCCTGTTCTGTGGGGGACAGCAGCACCAGGTCATCTGCATAGAGCAAGAATTTAACTTCTGTGTTGTTTAGGGTGAGGCCAGGAGCTGCAGATTGTTTCAGTAACACCGCTAACTCATTGATGTAGATATTGAACAGGGTTGGACTCAAACTGCAGCCCTGTCTCATTCCTCACCCTTGAGTGAAATATTCTGTTCTTTTGTCGCCAAGTTTTACTCTGCACTTGTTTTCCAAATATATAGATATGATTATGTCAAACACTTTACCCCCTGCACCACTTTGGAGGATGTGTGTGTGTGTGTGTGTGTGTGTGTGTGTGTGTGTGTGTGTGGTGTGTGTGTGTGTGTGTGTGTCTCTCTCTCTCTCTCTCTCTCTCTCTGTCTGTGTGTTTCGCTGTCTGTCTCTTTGTCTCTCTCTCTGTCTCTCTCTCTCTGTCTCTGTGTGTCTCTGTGTGTGTCTCTCTGTCTCTGTGTGTCTCTCTCTGTCTGTGGGTGTGTCTCTTTCTGTCTCTCTCTCTCTGTCTCTTTCTCAGTGATGGTGTGTATTGCCTTTAACATCCCGCAAAAAGACGCAAACCTTGACCAGAAACGTCCTTTACTGTGTGTTCTCTCCATCGGGGGTGATGATGGTGGAACTTAGAAGCGGGTCACTGATGTACCGGTTCTGACTGTTGGTGTGGGAGTGTGGTCCCGTACTGCTGCCCTTCCTCACTTCACCGACCCTGCACACGTACACACCGTCTGGGCTTCAACAATTGTGCGTTTTTTCACAGCTACAAAAATACTTTATTGCCAGAAATATTGTAAGTGAAGTCATTTTGCTTTTAAATAAGACACGTTACTCTTGGATCTTAGTCTTGTATAAAATATCCAACAGTCCATGTTAGGCTTTTAGATAAGACACGTTACTGTTTGGATCTTAGTCTTGTGTAAAATATCCACAGTCCATGTAAAATATCCACAGTCCATGTTAGGCTTTTAGATAAGACACGTTACTCTTGGATCTTAGTCTTGTGTAAAATATCCAACAGTCCATGTTAGGCTTTTAGATAAGACACGTTACTCTTGGATCTTAGTCTTGTGTAAAATATCCACAGTCCATGTTAGGCTTTTAGATAAGACACGTTACTCTTGGATCTTAGTCTTGTGTAAAATATCCAACAGTCCATGTTAGGCTTTTAGATAAGACACGTTACTCTTGGATCTTAGTCTTGTGTACAATATCCAACAGTCCATGTTAGGCTTTTAAATAAGACACGTTACTGTTGGATCTTAGTCTTGTGTACAATATCCAACAGTCCATGTTAGGCTTTTAAATAAGACACGTTACTCTTGGATCTTAGTCTTGTGTAAAATATTCAACAGTCCATGTTAGGCTTTTAAATAAGACACGTTACTCTTGGATCTTAGTCTTGTGTAAAATATTCAACAGTCCATGTTAGGCTTTTAAATAAGACACGTTACTCTTGGATCTTAGTCTTGTGTAAAATATCCAACAGTCCATGCTAGGCTTTTAATAAGACACATTACTGTTGGATCTTAGTCTTGTATAAAATATCCAACAGTCCATGTTAGGCTTTTAAATAAGACACATTACTGTTGGATCTTAGTCTTGTGTAAAATCTCCAACAGTCCATGTTAGGCTTTT
>NC_079221.1:56669981-56724981 GCF_029633865.1 Lampris incognitus | reverse complement strand
AGGTGAGGGATGGAAGGTGAGGGATGGAAGGTGAGGGATGGAAGGTGAGGGATGGATGGTGAGGGATGGAAGGTGAGGGAGGGAAGGTGAGGGATGGATGGTGAGGGATGGAAGGTGAGGGATGGATGGTGAGGGACGGAAGGTGAGGGACGGAAGGTGAGGGAGGGAAGGTGAGGGATGGAAGGTGAGGGAGGGAAGGTGAGGGATGGAAGGTGAGGGATGGAAGGTGAGGGATGGAAGGTGAGGGAGAGAAGGTGAGGGATGGAAGGTGAGGGATGGAAGGTGAGGGATGGAAGGTGAGGGATGGAAGGTGAGGGAGGGAAGGTGAGGGATGGAAGGATAAACAAGACGAGTGAATGGATGAGAGAGAAGTTAAGGTAACATTGAACAAGTTGGGAGGGGGATGTGTTCTGTAAAGTTAGCTGTGATCAGGGGTGCTGTGTTGACTTGTGGGTCTGCTGTGCGTGACCTTCCCTACGTCACCTGGGTGTGGTCGGGTTGTGCAAGACAAACCTCCATCTGCATGTCCTTACTGTTTTCCAGTAGCTCTGTCCTCCGTGACTCCTCCGTCATCAGGAAAGTTGTCTGGCTGCTGTCATGTTGGGGTTCTCAGAACTGAGCTGCTCCTGCATGTGTACTGTTGACCAGCTATCAAAGCTACTGACTGGTCTGTAAGAAGGACACAGGCTAGGCCAGATCGATAGGGTCCAGATAGGAGGTCTGCTGTGTAGATTATAAATCCTCCATCTCACTAGGTCTGGTCTGGGAAGACTGTTGTTTCCAGCCATGGGTTGCATTAAGCTGGAATTTTCTACCATTTACAGACTTTTAAAAGCGTCGCTGCAGAGGACCAGAAGCTCTTCTTCTTTGACTTTAATGAGCAGCATAAGCAACAGCTTTGTTGACTTTTTGAGAAAACTCTGACTTATGTACTACTACTACTACTACTACTACTACTACTACTACCACTACTACCACCACTACTACTACTAATACTTTCGGCTGCTCCCGTTAGGGGGCGCCACAGTGGATCATCCGTCTCCATCTCTTCCTGTCCTCTGCATCTTCCTCTGTCACACCAGCCACCTGCATGTCCTCCCTCACCACCTCCATAAACCTCCTCTTTGGCCTTCCTCTTCTCCTCTTCCCTGGCAGCTCCATATTCAGCATCCTTCTCCCAGTATACCCAGCATCTCTCCTCCACACATGTCCACACCATCTCCATCTTGTCTCTCTTGCTTTGTCTCCAAACCGTCCAACCTGAGCTGTCCCTCTAATATACTCCTTCCTAATCCTGTCCTTCTTCATCACTCCCAGTGAAAACCTTATCATCTTCATCTCTGCCACCTCCAGCTCCTCCTCCTGTCTTTTCATCAGTGCCACTGTCTCCAGACCATACAACATAGCTGGTCTCACTACCATCTTGTAAACCTTCCCTTTAACTCTTGCTGGTACCCTTCTGTCACACATCACTCCTGACACTCTTCTCCACCCACTCCACCCTGCCTGCACTCTCTTCTTCACCTCTCTCCTGCACTCCCCGTTACTTTGGACAGTTGACCCCAAGTATTTAAACTCATCCACCTTCCACACCTCTACTCCTTGCATCCCCATCATTCCACTGTCCTCCCTCTCGTTCATGCATAGGTATTCCGTCTTGCTCCTACTGACTTTCATTGCTCTTCTCTCCAGTGCATACCTCCACCTCTCCAGGCTCTCCTCAACCTGCACCCTCCTCTCACTACAGATCACAATGTCATCTGCAAACATCATAGTCCATGGAGACTCCTGCCTGATCTCCTTCGTCAACCTGTCCATCACCATTGCAAACAACAAAGGGCTCGGAGCCGATCCTTGATGTAATCCCACCTCCACCTTGAACCCATCTGTCATTCCAACCACACACCTCACCACTGTCACACCTCCCTCATACATATCCTGCACCACTCCTACATACTTCTCTGCAACTCCCGACTTCCTCATACAATACCACACCTCCTCCCTCGGCCCCCTGTCATATGCTTTCTCTAAATCCACAAAGACACAATGTACCTCCTCCTGACCTTCTCTATACTTCTCCATCAACATTCTCAAAGCAAACACCACATCTCTGGTGCTCTTTCATGGCATGAAACCATACTGCTGCTGCTGATCATCACCTCTCCTCCTCTTAACCTAGCTTCTATTACTCTTTCCCAAATCTTCATGCTGTGGCTGATCAACTTTATACCTCTGTAGTTGTTACAGTTCTGCACATCACCCTTGTTCTTGAAAATCGGTACCAGTATGCTTCTTCTCCACTCCTCAGGCATCCTCTCACTTTCCAGGATTGTGTTAAACCATCTAGTTAAAAACGCCACTGCCATCTCTCCTAAACACCTCCATGCCTCCACAGGTATGTCATCAGGACCAACTGCCTTTCCACTCTTCATCCTCTTCATAGCTGCCCTCACTTCCTCCTTGCTAATCCACTGAACTTCCTGATTCACTATCCCTACATCATCCAACCTTCTCTCTCTCTCATTTTCTTCCTTCATCAGCCCCTCAAAGTACTCCTTCCACCTTCTCAGCACACTCTCCTCACTTGTCAGCACATTTCCATCTCTATCCTTGATCACCCTAACCTGCTGCACATCCTTCCCAGCTCGGTCCCTCTGTCTAACCCTAACTCACCATATGCCTTTTCCTTTTCTTTCGTCACCTCTCTCTTCACTTTACGTTGCATCTCCTTTTTTTCTTTTGGATTTTCCCCCCTTTTTTCCCCAATTGTACCCGGCCAATTACCCCACTCTTCCGAGCCGTCCCAGTTGCTGCTCCAACCCTTCTGCCAATCTGGGGAGGGCTGCAGACTACCACATGCCTCCTCCGATACATGTGGAATCGCCAGGTGCTTCTTTTCACCTGACAGTGAGGAGTTTCGCCAGGGGGACGTTGCACATTGGAGGATCACGCTATTCCGCCCAGTTTCCCCTCCACCTGAACAGGCGCCCTGACCGACTAGAGGAGGCGCTAGTGTAGCGACCAGGACACATACCCACATCCGGCTTTCCACCCGCAGACACGGCCAATTGTGTCTGTCAGGACACTCAACCAAGCCGGAGGTAACATGGGGATTCGAACCGCCCATCCCCGTGTTGTTAGGCAACGGAGTAGACTGCTACACTACCCGGATGCCCCCTACGCTACATCTCCTTGTACTCCTGTCTACTTTCTTCCTCTCTCTGACTATCCCACTTCTTCTTTGCCAACCTCTTCCTCTGTATACTTTGCTGTGCTTCCTCATTCCACCACCAAGTCTCCTTGTCTTCCTTCCTCTGTCCTGATGACACACCAAGTACCTTCCTAGCTGTCTCCCTCACTATTTCTGCAGTGGTTTTCCAGCCATCTGGCAACTCTTCACTACCACCCAGTGCCTGTCTTAACTCCTGCCCCTAACTCCACACAACAGTCTTCCTTCTTCAACTTCCACCATTTGATCTTTGGCTCTGCCTTCACTCTCTTCCTCTTCTTGGTCTCCAAAGTCATCCTACAGACCACCATCCGATGCTGCCTAGCTACGTTCTCCCCTGTCACCACCTTGCAGTCTCCAATCCCTTTTAGATGGCGCCTTCTACATGAGATATAGTCCACCTGTGTGCACTTTCCTCCATTCTTGTACGTCACCCTGTGTTCCTCCCTCTTCTTGAAATATGTATTCACCACAGCCATTTCCATCCTTTTCAGAAAATCCACCACCATCTGTCCTTCCACATCCCTCTCCTTGACACCATACCTACCCACCACCTCCTCATCACCTCTGTTCCCTTCACCAACATGTCCATTGAAGTCTGCTCCAATCACCATTCTCTCCTCTTTCTCCATCCAACTCACTCCAGAATTCTTCTTTCTCTTCCATCTCACACCCAACTTGTGGGGCATATGTGCTCTCTATCTCTTTACCAGTCATAGTACCAACATTAAAAATTCCGACTCTCACCTCCACACTCCTACCTTTCCTCCTCTCCCGCTGCTTCTGGACATGCCTTCTCCCTCTCATTCCCTTTTGCCCAACAGTAGCATAGTTTCCAACGGCACCCTGCTGGCCAACAGTACCGGTGGCGGTCGTTAGTAACCCGGGCCTTGACCGATCCGGTATGGAAATCTGATTTATGATTCGCATATTTGATTTGGCAAAGGTTTTACATAGGATACCCTTCCTGATGCAACCCTCTCCATTTATCCAGGCTCGGGGCCGGCACTAAGAATGCAGGGGCTTGTGCATCCTCAGTGGCTGGGTTGAGAAAACGCTGACTTATATGGCTGTCAATTATGGTGCGGCTACACTGGAGTGGAGTGTTGGATAGGCTTTTCACATGACCAAATTTATACTTTCAATTCAAAAAGGGCGTAACCATATCTGTAAAAACATGATCAAAACCTAGCCTACATGGTAGACAGTTATTTCTATTC
The DNA here is from genome assembly GCF_029633865.1 of Lampris incognitus. Classification (NCBI taxonomy): domain Eukaryota; kingdom Metazoa; phylum Chordata; class Actinopteri; order Lampriformes; family Lampridae; genus Lampris; species Lampris incognitus. The sequence goes on along the minus strand of NC_079221.1, from coordinate 56,720,532 downwards.
TGTGTAAAGTAGTCTAAAAGCATTTAAAAAGCACATTCAGTACTGATAGTGTGCACATGTGAGGTCCCAGTATGAATAAATCTCCAATTTCTGATCTTTCCATGATGTTTGACGTTTTTGTTAAGCCCATGTTTAGTAAGGCCTATTGTAGTGCTGGCATTAAGCATTGTCATTAAGGAATACTCAATATATAATATCAGCTAACTTGGAAAAATATGATGGCTAAAAATAGACGATTGATTTTACAACTCTGTCCATCACAGTGACAGGTGGTGATTAATTACAGCACCTGCCTGTTTGTAGCCTGTAAGCTTCTATACAACCTCATCCATCTTCATGAGAAGGGTCTAACTGCAGTGTTGCAGTACTACATGACACACCCACTTCACTACACAACACATCCCTCCTGATGTTGTTACCCTCATGGCATGTTACACGACACCCACCCCTCAACCTGTGCCAGACAGCATCCGGATGTGGGCCACTTCAGGCAATGATGCGGCACTGATGGTCTTCTTCTGGGCCTGACAAAATGGATGTGAGCCTGAAGTGGCCCACATGTACAATAGCAAGTATGGCCCAAATATGCCAAATCAAATGTGGGCCTTTTTTTGGCAAAGATGCGGTGCTCTGGGCAACATGTGATCTGGATGTGGCCCTGAAGTGGCCCCGTGTGGTAAATGGTGAATATGGCCCAAATATCACAAAACAAATATGGCCACCTTTGGCAAATATGGGACACATGCAGCATTGCTATGGCTTGGTTCTGGCCCAGATCTGGCAAACAGGAGTGGACCGCCCAAGTGCCATCACTCCACGTGGTATGCGGGTCGGATGAAAGAAAGATGAACGTCGGGTGTTGGACGGGTCGGGTCATAGCAATTTTGCTATCTGGGGTAGCCCTGACCATCTCACTCCTCATGCCTAAACATAACCAAGTGGGTGTGTGGGGTAGTAAAGCGGGTGTGTGGTGTAGTAAAGTGGGTGTGTTGTGTAGCTACTGCGACACCGCAGTAAGACCTACTTGATTTTACAGACAGAGAGTTGGAGTCATTTCCTTCTCCTACCAAAACACCGACCCGCTGCTGTCTGTCCAGACTGCCAGCGCATCAGCACTGATTTCCTGCTACCAATCCTCTTCCAGCCTGCTAGCACTGTGCTCAGAGTCAACCAATCACAGCTTTAGTGGCTGTAAGCCGCCATCCTGTCTGTCAACCTGACACCCCCCACACACACACACACACACACACACACACACACGCACACACACACACACATACATTCAAACACACGTACGCACACACTCTAGATAGCTAATAGGTTCTCCTCAGAATTCAGCAGCACACTTGACCCTCAGTAATTACTTTACCACCCTTTGTGTGAGTGTGTGTGTGTGTGTGTGTGTGTGTGTGTGTGTGTGCGTGTGCGTGTGCGTGTGTGTGTGAACGCAGACAGATGTCTCCTGCCAGGCCTTTAGAATAAGGGTGTGAAACCACTCAGTGAGCTAAACCGGAAGTTATTGACCTGTAACATCCCATCTATCATCAGTCTTCCTCTAGAAACGGCGTCCGGGTAGCGTGGCGGTCTTTTCCGTTGCCTACCAACACGGGGATCGGCGATTCGCATCCCCGTGTTACCTCCGGCTTGGTCGGGTGTGCCTACAGACACAATTGGCCGTGTCTGGCGGAGGGAAGCCGGATGTGGGTATGTGTCCTGGTTGCCGTACTAGTGCCTCCTCTGGTCGGGGCACCGGTTCAGGGGGAAGGGGGAACTGGGGGGGAGTAGCGTGATCCTCCCACGCACTACATCCCCTTGGTTAAACTCCTCACTGTCAGGTGAAAAGAAGCAGCTGGTGACTCCACATGTATGGTAGGAGGCACATGGTAGTCTGCAGCCCTCCCCGGATCGGTAGAGGGGGGTGAAGCAGCGACTGGGACGACTCGGAAGAGTGGGGTCATTGGTCGGGTACAACTGGGGAGAAAAGGGGGCGAATCTTCCTCTAGAAACACTAGCTATCAGTTTCTCCTGGGAACCCTCCGGTCTGTACTGGTGGTGTGGGCAGATCAGGGGCTGGAACCCTCCTGTCTGTACTGGTGGTGTGGGCAGATCAGGGGCTGGAACCCTCCGGTCTGTACTGGTGGTGTGGGCAGATCAGGGGCTGGAACCCTCCTGTCTGTACTGGTGGTGTGGGCAGATGAGGGGCTGGAACCCTCCTGTCTGTACTGGTGGTGTGGGCAGATCAGGGGCTGGAACCCTCCTGTCTGTACTGGTGGTGTGGGCAGATCAGGGGCTGGAACCCTCCGGTCTGTACTGGTGGTGTGGGCAGATCAGGGGCTGGAACCCTCCTGTCTGTACTGGTGGTGTGGGCAGATCAGGGGCTGGAAACCCTCCAGTCTGTACTGGTGGTGTGGGCAGATCAGGGGCTGGAACCCTCCTGTCTGTACTGGTGGTGTGGGCAGATCAGGGGCTGGAAACCCTCCGGTCTGTACTGGTGGTGTGGGCAGATCAGGGGCTGGAACCCTCCTGTCTGTACTGGTGGTGTGGGCAGATCAGGGGCTGGAACCCTCCGGTCTGTACTGGTGGTGTGGGCAGATCAGGGGCTGGAACCCTCCGGTCTGTACTGGTGGTGTGGGCAGATGAGGGGCTGGAACCCTCCTGTCTGTACTGGTGGTGTGGGCAGATCAGGGGCTGGAACCCTCCTGTCTGTACTGGTGGTGTGGGCAGATGAGGGGCTGGAACCCTCCTGTCTGTACTGGTGGTGTGGGCAGATCAGGGGCTGGAACCCTCCTGTCTGTACTGGTGGTGTGGGCAGATCAGGGGCTGGAAACCCTCCGGTCTGTACTGGTGGTGTGGGCAGATGAGGGGCTGGAACCCTCCTGTCTGTACTGGTGGTGTGGGCAGATCAGGGGCTGGAACCCTCCTGTCTGTACTGGTGGTGTGGGCAGATCAGGGGCTGGAAACCCTCCGGTCTGTACTGGTGGTGTGGGCAGATCAGGGGCTGGAACCCTCCTGTCTGTACTGGTGGTGTGGGCAGATCAGGGGCTGGAAACCCTCCGGTCTGTACCGGTGGTGTGGGCAGATCAGGGGCTGGAACCCTCCGGTCTGTACTGGTGGTGTGGGCAGATCAGGGGCTGGAACCCTCCGGTCTGTACTGGTGGTGTGGGCAGATCAGGGGCTGGAACACTCCGGTCTGTACTGGTGGTGTGGGCAGATCAGGGGCTGGAAACCCTCTGGTCTGTACTGGTGGTGTGGGCAGATCAGGGGCTGGAACCCTCCGGTCTGTACTGGTGGTGTGGGCAGATCAGGGGCTGGAACCCTCCGGTCTGTACTGGTGGTGTGGGCAGATGAGGGGCTGGAACCCTCCGGTCTGTACTGGTGGGGTGGGCAGATCAGAGGCTGGAACCCTCCGGTCTGTACTGGTGGTGTGGGCAGATCAGGGGCTGGAACACTCCGGTCTGTACTGGTGGTGTGGGCAGATCAGGGGCTGGAACCCTCCGGTCTGTACTGGTGGTGTGGGCAGATCAGGGGCTGGAACCCTCCGGTCTGTACTGGTGGTGTGGGCAGATCAGGGGTTGGAACCCTCCGGTCTGTACTGGTGGTGTGGGCAGATCAGGGGCTGGAACCCTCCGGTCTGTACTGGTGGTGTGGGCAGATCAGGGGCTGGAACCCTCCTGTCTGTACTGGTGGTGTGGGCAGATCAGGGGCTGGAACCCTCCGGTCTGTACTGGTGGTGTGGGCAGATCAGGGGCTGGAACCCTCCGGTCTGTACTGGTGGGGTGGGCAGATCAGGGGCTGGAACCCTCCTGTCTGTACTGGTGGTGTGGGCAGATCAGGGGCTGGAACCCTCCTGTCTGTACTGGTGGTGTGGGCAGATCAGGGGCTGGAACCCTCCGGTCTGTACTGGTGGTGTGGGCAGATGAGGGGCTGGAACCCTCCGGTCTGTACTGGTGGTGTGGGCAGATCAGGGGCTGGAACCCTCCGGTCTGTACTGGTGGTGTGGGCAGATCAGGGGCTGGAACCCTCCGGTCTGTACTGGTGGTGTGGGCAGATCAGGGGCTGGAACCCTCCGGTCTGTACTGGTGGTGTGGGCAGATCAGGGGCTTGTTGTGTGTTTTTCAGTGTGAGGTGTTAAACTGTTTATACAGCGTGAGTGTTCAGCTGGAGAAACTGCTGGATCATTTTTCTGCTCATTGTTGAAAGATACAGTCTGATTCAAATAAAAACCAGAGGGTCGCTCCGCTACCAAACTACAAACCACAGGACAGGAAGCGGCTGTCACTGCCAGACTGACTGACAGGTGTCTTAATACAGCAACTACCTCTGAGTTTGTGATGTTTGTGATGCTGTGAAAGGTGTGTTCACATCTCCAGTGGTTGTAAAGTTTGGAGTAAAACACACCCGCACGTTCACTTCCCACCTGATGAGAAACACACAACATGATCATTTTACATCTCCACCCCAAATCTATCTTTCTATCCATCTATGTTTGTCTTCTATCTATCTATCTATCTATCTATCTATCTATCTATCTATCTATCTATCTATGCTTGTCTTCTATCTATCTATCTATCTATCTATCTATCTATCTATCTATCTATCTATCTATCTATCTATCTATCTATCTATCTATGCTTGTCTTCTATCTATCTATCTATCTATCTATCTATCTATCTATCTATCTATCTATCTATCTATCTATCTATCTATCTGTCTGTCTGTCTTTCTATCTATCTATCTATCTTATTTTTAAGTGCTTCTACTGTATATATTGTGCTGTCTGTTTTCTTTTTACAGAGTGTTCTTAACTGTTGATTGTAAATTGTATATTGCAAGTTGGAATGTGTGTGTACCTGTTGTACTTAGTTGATAGCACATCTCGGAGCTCGTATCTTTTTTAATTTCACTGCACTCGGGACTTGTACTTGTGTGTACGTGAAAAATAAAATGCTTGAATCTTGAATCTATCTGTCTGTCTGTCTATCTGTTTGTCTGTGTGTGTGTGTGTCTGGCAGGGTTTGTGTTTGTAACCCTAGTCTGCCAGCATCCAGCTCCTTTCTACTTCTTCCGGCTGTCTGCTGGTCCTCTACTAAACTCTATTAAACCAACTGTGTGCTGGTCCTCCACTAAACTCTATTAAACCAACTGTGTGCTGGTCCTCCACTAAACTAAACTTACAGCAGACATATGAACGTATGCATGAAATGTGCTATATGACTAAAGCGTGTGGTTGTTGGATTACTGAGCATGCACAGACACCATTAACTACAGTTACAATGGCCATGTGTACTAGTCAAGATTAAAGACTGAAGCTTCTTTATTTGTTGTGCCTCGTTATAGAAGCACCGGAGAGTAAAGTTCTTGTGTTTCAGCTCCACGACACTGCAGCAACAACAGTAATACAATAACAAAACAGAACAAAAGAGCAGTAATCATAATAAATAGTGTGTGATGTATGTAAGGTGCTGTGTGTGTGTGTGTGTGTGTGTGTGTGTGTGTGTAGGCCCAGCCTTAATAAATGTGCATATGTGTGTGTAGTTGTTTGCATATTTGTGTTGTTTGTGTATGGCAAGCTACGTCTGCGTGTGTGTGCGTGTGTGTGAGTGAACTGATGATCCGCTGAAGACCACAGGTCAGTACCATCAGTCCGGCACCAGGCTTAGTGTCTTTAATGTTCTTTGTTCAAAAGCCTGGTTGCTTGGTGGAAGAAGCTGTTCTGGAGCCTACTGGTCCGGGCTTTGAGGCTGCGGTACCGCTTGCCTGGCGGTAGCAACTGGAACAGTCCATAGTTGGGGTGGCTGGGGTCTTTGATAATCCTACGGGCTTTGCTGACACAACGTGTATTGTGTATGTCCTGGATGGAGGGAAACTCGCATCCACTGATGTCCTGGGCGGTCCGCACAACCCTCTGCAGTGGGTTGCGGTTGTGGGCAGTACAGTTCCCATGCCAGGCGGTGATGCAACCAGTCAGGATGCTCTTGGTTGTGCCTCTGTAGAAGACCTGTAGAATCCTGGGCCCCATGCCGAACTTCTTCAGTTGCCTGAGGTGAAACAGGTGTTGCTGTGCCTTTTTCCCCACATGGCTGGTGTGTTCATCCCAGGTGAGGTCCTCGATAATGTGGACACCGAGGAATAGAGGATGGGGGAATAGTTACAATCACAGCACTGGAAGATGGTGACAGATGTACTCTGAGGCTGTGTCTTCAGTCCAAGTACTTCACATACAGGGGGCAGCACTATAGACAGAGGCATGGGGGAGCTATGGGTTCCCCGGTGTCACCTATAGTGGCCAGCTTGTATATGGAGGACGTGTAAAAGAGGATTTACAGGGAGTCCTCTCAGTTGCTATCCCATCATCGGCATTAGCCAATTTAGCATAGTTGTTGCCTGCTAGTGGGTTGTCGAGCGCTGCAGGTAGTTTAGTCTCTTTCGTCCCTTTAGAGTATCTCTTTCGGTCACGAGAGCCCATTGGCGTCGTTGTTAAGGTTTCCGAATCTTGTGTGAACGAAAGATAAAAGTTAAGTAGCCTCTAAACAGTCCTTTTCCTTTGATTTGTAAAGGTTTGGGCGAGAGCTTGAGAAAGGGCGCCCGTTCAAACCGCCATCTTGGAAGCCCCCTGGACGCGCAAACGAGAGGGCTCTGACGTCGCACACAAGTGACGTGCCTTTCATGCCCCGCCCCCTCCCTCTGATCTGCCCGCGGTAGTGGCAACGTAGCATAGCTAGTTAGCTTTCTGTTTCGCTTCATGTCGAGAACAACTGACGATGGCAGAAGCAGTATTGTCCGATATTGGCCTCTGTCAGCCGACTTGGACACACCAATTCGTATTTATTTCACCGAAGGACCGAGCTGTGTGTTGTGTGTCGAACTTCAAGTGTCCAACGTCATTTTGAAACCAGGCAGGAGAAAAACGTCAAGGCTGGTAACGCTGAAGCCGTCCACAGGCTCAGCGGCCCAGTACGGGAAGCGAAGCAGCGTAGCCGCCATTGCAAATGAAAGGGCTCGCTATCAGCTAGCTTACGTTAGTCAGCTAATGTTAGGTAAGTCAAGTCACTTTTATTTGTATAGCCCAATATCACAAATTACAAATTGGGTGAGGCTTTATATGCATGCTCAATAATCCAACAACCACACACGCTTTAGTCATATAGCACGTTTCATACATTAGCTTTAGCTACCTAATGTTGGTTAGCTAAACTGTAACTTAAGGCAACATGTAGAAACTAGCTAACGCAAGCGTTAGCATCCGTAGACACGTGCCACATTCTAATTCAGAAACTCTGACGGTAAGAAAGTAACGTGTATTAAAAAGCTATATAGCTAGCTACTCACATTAACCTTCATTAAACTCGCCTTGCCTTTTCAGCCATGTCTCTACAGATCTCACAGAAACGGGCATTTCTTTGCTGCTGTTGATGATGGTGTCTTTGTTTGGTAACCCATCTCCTTTATGGAGTCTCTATCGGAGAATGGCTTCCCGCGCTAAAGCAATGCGCTGCAGGACTTCACAGCTGCCCGCTGTAGCGTGGTTTTGGGCGGCACATCGGGTTGTAAACTAATAGCTAGCTAGCTGAGCGTATGGCTTGGCATTTCATTGCCAATATAAATTGTCATATATTATCTCATGTTAGCTAACACTGGTGGTCAGTCATGAGCAGTGAGACAATGGAGGATTAGTTGAAAAGTTACATTTTGACCTCAATATAGTTTATGATTTCATTTTAATCGTCTTTTGTGTGGCTGTGGTTGTTTAGTTAATCGTTCGCCTTTTTGACATTAGCTTTTATAATAGGCACTCCCTTTGTTTTCACTCAGGAATGCAGGAGTTTTTCCTGGTTGGGTAATTGAACAATATTATTTGTTCTGTCATGTACATCAACCTCAGGCATGTATGTAAGTAACGTGTTAACATCTATTTCAGCATCTCTGATATATTCTCCGCACCATTGCACTTTATCACCTCTTGTTTTGACTGTATAAATCAATCCTTGTGTGTATATCTGAAGATTGTTGTGTTGTAGTGTTGTTTTTCTGTTAAGCACACAGAGAGAGCCATGAAAACGGAGTCATATTCCATGTTTGTGCAGAGCTACATGGCCAATAAACATGATTCTGATTAAAATCCATGTGTGCTGATGGCCGAGTGATTGTATTAGTTCAAAGGTATGACTACTTTATTGCACTCAGATTTCATTCACCGAGTCAACATGAGCAAGAGGAGGGGAGATATCCAGCACTTTTTTGGTGCTGAAAAAAGAGTAATATAAGAAACTTGTAAGAATTAGGACTTAGAGATGATAATGCAACCTGTATTTTATATGATTGTCAAGCAGGCTTAATGCTGAGCAGGATAGTATGGATGATGATGAGTTTTACATTTATAGGCTGTTGTATTAAGGAAGCAGAGGGAGGTCAGAATGACAGTCAGCAGACAAGAGGAGGACAGTGATCAGGCAGGACCTAGTAGCAAAGAGGTGAGTTACAAAGGAGACTTCATTTAAAGATGTTTGCCATCATTCCAGGTGTGTGTGTGTGTGTGTGTGTGTGTGTGTGTGTATTATATATATATAAACACTCAATGGTAGGGAAAGTTCTTTATGACGCAGTACAAGCCTGTTTCATGCCATAAGCAATCATCAGCTGTCAATAAAGCTACTTGAGGAAAGAACATACCATTTACTGCCTTGTCATGCACATCGTGTGCACAACGTCCAATGGGGAAGGGAGAGGTGCAACATTAAAAATTTCAAAAACACGTGCTTGCTAACAGTCCAATGGGGGGGGTATTTGTCTATTGCCATGATTTCTTTATAATTACAAGATAGGTGCTTATATCTATGTCTGCAACTGCTGGTCAGTGCAATTCGGGGATGGACAGCGGTGATTTTGTAGATTGGTATTTGTCAGTAAATGGTATGTCCTTTCCTCGAGTAGCTATTGACAGCTGATGATTGCTTATGGCAGGGGTCCCCAATTACTTTTCATAGCGGGCCACTTTTAAAACCACGGGCCACTCAACCTCCAGCAACATGTTGTTCGTTAGTTTGTTTTGGTGTCGATACGTTGCAGGTATTATAATTTAAACAGAGATTTTTCATCTATTTTTCGATATATTACTAGTCTTACTTTTACTAAGAAATTTAATTTTTTTAAATTTTTTTGGTAGGGAAATAAAAAAAATCCTCCTTCTGGCATTTCTCCAAAAATTATCGCGGACCATAAATCAACCCGTCACGGGCCGGACATGGGCCGCGGGCCGCCTATTGGGGACCCCTGGCTTATGGCATGAGTCAGGCTTGCACTGTCTCATAAAGAATTTACTTGACTCACTGGATTGTTTTGCTGGAGGGCTGCAGACTAACTACCACATGCCTCTTCCGATACATGTGGAGTCACCAGCTGCCTCTTTTCACCTGACAGTGAGGAGTTTCACCAGGGGGACGTAGCGCATGGGAGGATCACGCTATTATCATACCAGATATTTAGGATGATAGTACTTTTAGAAACTGATTGGATGTGCAACAGTCATACTGTACTGTTCCCAATTAATATGCTAGGACTTACGATGAATTATGATGAGGATGAATGAGATGGTGTGGAACGTTGATTTATTCTTTCTGTTAGACAATTTTCACAGTAAGAACACGGATGACAAATACAGATTACTGGGTCTGTGCCTGTAATGTTAGTCAGGCACAGGCCTCTGCTAGTAACACACCTGCATACCTCTCTGACATGTTGGCAGTGTCTTTGGTTGGTACAGCATTGTGCGTCTCCATGTTTGAGCAGAAATGATGGTCTGCTGTTGTTGTCTGGTGGTGGGGCTGACTTGCTAGCAGTTTTACTCTAGAAGACTTTGCTGGTGACCCCTGACTACAGAAGTTGTTGTGTGGAACATGGCCCATGAGCTAGTGTAATGGATTTGATTCATCATTACCTACAGACTGCAGACATTACGTTAAACGGCGAGATACTGTAAAGATTGTTAGACTTCAGTTCACTGAAACACGCGCCTGCACTGTACTGGCTTCCCTTTACGCCCTGAAGAACAGGTTGACCCTCCCACTTGTTTGTATAATTCACACTCTTGAGCACAAACCAACCATGACTTGAAAATATTTTGAACGGTTCCAAAGAAATACTTTTAGTAGTTATGAGTATAATACCAGTACTAGTTCCTCACAAAGATTCCCTGGCTGGTTGCAGTACCTTGATAATACTGTGGCGTACTAATACTGTAGGGTGACCTTACATCCTCTCTTTCCCGGATCTGTCCTTTTTTTTTGGGACCTAAAAAAATGCGTCCAGCTGGGATTTCTAAATCGCAAGAAGTGCCTGTGATTCAGCTTTTGCTTTCTGCAGTCGCCATTCGTTGTGTGCTTTTGCGTTGCTTTGACCTTTCTCTTCAGGTCCCGCCTTCTCACACACGACCTTTGGTCGGTCATGTACACGTCCTTCACACAAACCAACCTGTCAGCCAGTACCCTTAGCACCACAGCAGCAGCTTGCCTCCCGACAGCAGCAAATGGTGCCTGAACAGCTTAAAAATGCCCAAAACTGTCTGGGTAGTGTAGCGGTCTGTTTCGTTGCCTATCAACACGGGGATCGCCGGTTCGGATCCCCGTGTTACCTCCGGCTTTGTCGGGCATCCCTACAGACACAATTGGCTGTGTCTACGGGTGGGAAGCCAGTTGTGGGTATGTGTCCTGGTCGCTGCACTAGCGCCTCCTCTGGTCGGTCGGGGTGTCTGATCAGGGGGGAGGGGGAACTGGGGGGGAATAGCGTGATCCTCCCGAGTGCTACATCCCCCTGGTGAAACTCCTCACTGTCCCCTTTGTTCTCCCCAGTTGTACTTGTCCAATTACTCCACTCTTCCGAGCCATCCCGGTCTCTGCTCCACCCCCTCTGCTGATCCAGGGAGGGCTGCAGACTACCACGTGTCTCCTCCCATACATGTGGAGTCACCAGCCGCTTCTTTTCACCTGACAGTGAGGAGTTTCACCAGGGGGACGTAGTGCGTGGGAGGATCACACTATTCCCCCCAGTTCCCCCTCCCCCCTGAACAGGCGCCCAACCCACCACAGGAGGCGCTAGTGCAGCGACCAGGACACACACCCACATCTGGCTTCCCATCCGCAGACATGGCCAATTGTGTCTGTAGGGATGCCCGACCAAGCCGGAGGTAACACGGGGATTTGCACTGGTGATTCCCCCTGTTGGTAGGCAACGGAATAGACTGCTATGCTACCCGGATGCTTTTCACAATTTCTAAACCATAATTTAATCTCACTTTTGGAAATTCTGAGTTTCAATCTGAACATAATTTCAATCAAGACCAAAATCAATTAAATCCTAATGACTGTTTGCTTTACAACACCTGACTATGACTTTTCCTACAGTCTTTCTTTCGTTCTTTCCTTCTTTCCAAAACATGATATCACCCCAATTAAAGCACCATCACTCTCAGAGGGAGAGAGGACACACACACACAGACACACACAGACACACACACACACACACACGCGACAGGAAAGTCTGGGAGTGTGTCAGATGGTAATAGAGCAAGCAGACTGGTTGCCTGGAGTGTATTAATAGAATAGAAGGGACACAGTCAATGGACTTACAATATGACTAGAGAGAGAGGCAGAGAGAGAGACAAAGATAGACGCTGAGCGATAGACTGAGAGAGACTTAGAGAGAGATAGCGGCAGAGAGAGGGAGAGAGAAAGACAGAGAGATAGAGAGATTTTTATTATAATCATTGTTGCTGTTGTGTTGTTGTTTTACATGCTCTGGCAGTATGTACACAAACGTATGTCATGCCAATAAAGCACATATTGAATTGAACTGAATTGAATTGAGAGGCAGAGAGAGAGAGACAGACTGAGAGAGCTAGAGGCAGAGAGAGACAGAAAGATAGAGGCAGAGAGAGGGACTCAGCGAGAGAGAGAGACAGAGGCAGAGAGAGAGAGAGAGAGAGAGATAGAGGCAGAGAGAGGGAGACTCAGCGAGAGAGAGAGATAGAGGCAGAGAGAGGGAGACTCAGCGAGAGAGAGAGATAGAGGCAGAGAGAGAGAGATAGAGGCAGAGAGAGAGACAGAGGCAGAGAGAGAGAGATAGAGGCTGAGAGAGGGAGACTCAGCGAGAGAGAGAGGCAGAGAGAGAGCGGTCTCATGTTAAATCTGTAGTTGTGATTGGACTTATTAAACCAGTGAAGTGTGTTTGGGAGACTAAATAGTAAAGTAGAGTCCACAGTGATGGAGATTACAGAGGCTGTGTTCAGGTTATTACTGATGTTCTCAAACAGCTTTCTTTGCATCTGTATTTTCTGGGGCTTGTGTGTGTCACAGAAGCATGAGGATACACACAAGTCAATGTCATCTACCGAAATTCACCCAAAAATTAGAGTTAAAATTACAGGTTTCCCAGATTTAAACACCAGGAGAGTTCAGATGTCCAGCAGGCGTATCTCCTCTTCGCCGGTACTCAGACTTAGGAGACAAACCAGATGAGGAGTTAGCTCGCACTAGTGGTGTAAAACAGACCAGCTGAGGAGTTAGCCCTCACTAGTGGTGTAAAACAGACCAGCTGAGGAGTTAGCTCTCATTAGTGGTGTAAAACAGACCAGCTGAGGAGTTAGCCCTCACTTGTGTTGTAAAACAGATTAGCTGAGGAGTTAGCTCTCACTTGTGGTGTAAAACAGACCAGCTGAGGAGTTAGCTCTCACTTGTGGTGTAAAACAGACCAGCTGAGGAGTTAGCTCGCACTAGTGGTGTAAAACAGACCAGCTGAGGAGTTAGCTCTCATTAGTGGTGTAAAACAGACCAGCTGAGGAGTTAGCCCTCACTTGTGGTGTAAAACAGACCAACTGAGGAGTTAGCTCTCACTTGTGGTGTAAAACAGACCAGCTGAGGAGTTAGCCCTCACTTGTTGTGTAAAACAGACCAGCTGAGGAGTTAGCCCTCACTTGTGGTGTAAAAAACAGACCAGCTGAGGAGTTAGCCCTCACTTGTGGTGTAAAACAGACCAGCTGATGAGTTAGCTCTCACTTTTGGTGTAAAACAGACCAGCTGAGGAGTTAGCTCTCACTTGTGTTGTAAAACAGACCAGCTGAGGAGTTAGCTCTCACTTGTGGTGTAAAACATACCAGCTGAGGAGTTGGCTCTCACTTGTGGTGTAAAACAGACCAGCTGAGGAGTTAGCTCTCACTTGTGTAAAACAGACCAGCTGAGGAGTTATCTCTCACTTGTGGTGTAAAACAGACCAGCTGAGGAGTTAGCTCTCACTTGTTGTGTAAAACAGACCAGCTGAGGAGTTAGCTCTCACTTGTGGTGTAAAACAGACCAGCTGAGGAGTTAGCTCTCATTAGTGGTGTAAAACAGACCAGCTGAGGAGTTAGCCCTCACTTGTGTTGTAAAACAGACCAGCTGAGGAGTTAGCTCTCACTTGTGGTGTAAAACAGACCAACTGAGGAGTTAGCTCTCATTAGTGGTGTAAAACAGACCAGCTGAGGAGTTAGCTCTCACTTGTGGTGTAAAACAGACCAGCTGAGGAGTTAGCCCTCACTTGTTGTGTAAAACAGACCAGCTGAGGAGTTAGCCCTCACTTGTGGTGTAAAAAACAGACCAGCTGAGGAGTTAGCCCTCACTTGTGGTGTAAAACAGACCAGCTGATGAGTTAGCTCTCACTTTTGGTGTAAAACAGACCAGCTGAGGAGTTAGCTCTCACTTGTGGTGTAAAACAGACCAGCTGAGGAGTTAGCTCTCACTTGTGTTGTAAAATAGACCAGCTGAGGAGTTAGCTCTCACTTGTTGTGTAAAACAGACCAGCTGATGAGTTAGCTCTCACTTTTGGTGTAAAACAGACCAGCTGAGGAGTTAGCTCTCACTTGTGTTGTAAAACAGACCAGCTGAGGAGTTAGCTCTCACTTGTGGTGTAAAACATACCAGCTGAGGAGTTGGCTCTCACTTGTGGTGTAAAACAGACCAGCTGAGGAGTTAGCTCTCACTTGTGTAAAACAGACCAGCTGAGGAGTTATCTCTCACTTGTGGTGTAAAACAGACCAGCTGAGGAGTTAGCTCTCACTTGTGGTGTAAAACAGACCAGCTGAGGAGTTAGCTCTCATTAGTGGTGTAAAACAGACCAGCTGAGGAGTTAGCCCTCACTTGTGTTGTAAAACAGACCAGCTGAGGAGTTAGCTCTCACTTGTGGTGTAAAACAGACCAACTGAGGAGTTAGCTCTCATTAGTGGTGTAAAACAGACCAGCTGATGAGTTAGCTCTCACTTTTGGTGTAAAACAGACCAGCTGAGGAGTTAGCTCTCACTTGTGTTGTAAAACAGACCAGCTGAGGAGTTAGCCCTCACTTGTGGTGTAAAAAACAGACCAGCTGAGGAGTTAGCCCTCACTTGTGGTGTAAAACAGACCAGCTGATGAGTTAGCTCTCACTTTTGGTGTAAAACAGACCAGCTGAGGAGTTAGCTCTCACTTGTGGTGTAAAACAGACCAGCTGAGGAGTTAGCTCTCACTTGTGTTGTAAAACAGACCGGCTGAGGAGTTAGCTCTCACTTGTGGTTTAAAACAGACCAGCTGAGGAGTTAGCTCTCCCTTGTGGTGTAAAACAGACCAGCTGAGGAGTTAGCTCTCACTTGTGGTGTAAAACAGACCAGCTGAGGAGTTAGCTCGCACTAGTGGTGTAAAACAGACCAGCTGAGGAGTTAGCTCTCATTAGTGGTGTAAAACAGACCAGCTGAGGAGTTAGCTCTCACTTGTGGTGTAAAACAGACCAGCTGAGGGGTTAGCTCTCACTTGTGGTGTAAAACAGACCAGCTGAGGAGTTAGCTCTCATTAGTGGTGTAAAACAGACCAGCTGAGGAGTTAGCCCTCAGTTGTTGTGTAAAACAGACCAGCTGAGGAGTTAGCTCTCATTAGTGGTGTAAAACAGACCAGCTGAGGAGTTAGCTCTCACTTGTGGTGTAAAACAGACCAGCTGAGGAGTTAGCTCTCACTAGTGGTGTAAAACAGACCAGCTGAGGAGTTAGCTCTCACTTGTGGTGTAAAACAGACCAGCTGAGGAGTTAGCTCTCACTTGTGTTGTAAAACAGACCAGCTGAGGAGTTAGCTCTCACTTTTGGTGTAAAACAGATCAGCTGAGGAGTTAGCTCTCACTTGTGGTGTAAAACAGACCAGCTGAGGAGTTAGCTCTCACTTGTGTTGTAAAACAGACCAGCTGAGGAGTTAGCTCTCACTTGTGGTGTAAAACATACCAGCTGAGGAGTTAGCTCTCACTTGTGGTGTAAAACAGACCAGCTGAGGAGTTAGCTCTCACTTGTGGTGTAAAACAGACCAGCTGAGGAGTTAGCTCTCACTTGTGGTGTAAAACAGACCAGCTGAGGAGTTAGCTCTCACTAGTGGTGTAAAACAGACCAGCTGAGGAGTTAGCTCTCACTTGTGGTGTAAAACAGACCAGCTGAGGAGTTAGCTCTCACTTGTGTAAAACAGACCAGCTGAGGAGTTAGCTCTCACTTGTGTAAAACAGACCAGCTGAGGAGTTAGCTCTCACTTGTGGTGTAAAACAGACCAGCTGAGGAGTTAGCTCTCACTTGTGCTGTAAAACAGACCAGCTGAGGAGTTAGCCCTCACTTGCGGTGTAAAACAGACCAGCTGAGGAGTTAGCCCTCACTTGTGGTGTAGAACAGACCAGCTGAGGAGTTAGCTCTCACTTGTGGTGTAAAACAGACCAGCTGAGGAGTTAGCTCTCACTTGTGGTGTAAAACAGACCAGCTGAGGAGTTAGCTCTCACTTGTGGTGTAAAACAGACCAGCTGAGGAGTTAGCTCTCACTTGTGGTGTAAAACAGACCAGCTGAGGAGTTAGCTCTCACTTGTGGTGTAAAACAGACTAGCTGAGGAGTTAGCTCTCACTAGTGGTGTAAAACAGACAAGGTGAGGAGTTAGCTCTCACTTGTGGTGTAAAACAGACCAGCTGAGGAGTTAGCTCCCACTAGCGGTGTAAAACAGACCAGCAGAGGAGTTAGCTCTCACTTGTGGTGTAAAACAGACCAGCTGAGGAGTTAGCCCTCACTTGTGGTGTAAAACAGACCAGCTGAGGAGTTAGCCCTCACTTGTGGTGTAAAACAGACCAGCTGAGGAGTTAGCCCTCACTTGTGGTGTAGAACAGACCAGCTGAGGAGTTAGCTCTCACTTGTGGTGTAAAACAGACCAGCTGAGGAGTTAGCTCTCACTAGCGGTGTAAAACAGACCAGCTGAGGAGTTAGCTCTCACTAGCGGTGTAAAACAGACCAGCAGAGGAGTTAGCTCTCACTAGCGGTGTAAAACAGACCAGCTGAGGAGTTAGCTCTCACTTGTGGTGTAAAACAGACCAGCTGAGGAGTTAGCCCTCACTTGTGGTGTAAAACAGACCAGCTGAGGAGTTAGCTCTCACTTGTGTTGTAAAACATACCAGCTGAGGAGTTAGCTCTCACTAGCGGTGTAAAACAGACCAGCTGAGGAGTTAGCCCTCACTTGTGGTGTAAAACAGACCAGCTGAGGAGTTAGCTCTCACTTGTGTTGTAAAACATACCAGCTGAGGAGTTAGCTCTCACTTGTGGTGTAAAACAGACCAGCTGAGGAGTTAGCTCCCACTAGCGGTGTAAAACAGACCAGCAGAGGAGTTAGCTCTCACTTGTGGTGTAAAACAGACCAGCTGAGGAGTTAGCCCTCACTTGTGGTGTAAAACAGACCAGCTGAGGAGTTAGCCCTCACTTGTGGTGTAAAACAGACCAGCTGAGGAGTTAGCCCTCACTTGTGGTGTAGAACAGACCAGCTGAGGAGTTAGCTCTCACTTGTGGTGTAAAACAGACCAGCTGAGGAGTTAGCTCTCACTAGCGGTGTAAAACAGACCAGCTGAGGAGTTAGCTCTCACTAGCGGTGTAAAACAGACCAGCAGAGGAGTTAGCTCTCACTAGCGGTGTAAAACAGACCAGCTGAGGAGTTAGCTCTCACTTGTGGTGTAAAACAGACCAGCTGAGGAGTTAGCCCTCACTTGTGGTGTAAAACAGACCAGCTGAGGAGTTAGCTCTCACTTGTGGTGTTAAAGAGACCAACTGAGGAGTTAGCTCTCACTTGTGGTGTTAAAGAGACCAACTGAGGAGTTAGCTCTCACTTGTGGTGTAAAACAGCTTTTTCAAAGGTTCTGAATAACTGCAACCACAAGAGCTTCTTCATCATAAAGTCATCACTGTGCTGACAGGCTCAGTAGTATGAGAGATTAACTGTGGACAGACACACACACACACACACACACACACACACACACACACACACACACACATACCCACGTGACCAGACAGAGTTATATAGATATATTTGGACCTTTTCCCATCTGGATCAGCTCCATACATATATGCATAGAAATCTATTTATTTCTATTTGTTCATCAATACAGAAGATCCTGGGTGACAGCTGCCAGCGACGACCCATGTGTTGTGTTTTACAGGTTAGCTGTCATTTAACCTGCTGACCCTCGCGTCCCGGTGGTGTGGCAGTCTATTCTGTTGCCTACCAACACGGGGATCGCTGGTTCGAATCCATGTTACCTCCGGCTTGGTTGGGCGTCCCTACAGACACAATTGGCTGTGTCTGTGGGTGGGAAGCCGGATGTGGGTATGTGTCCTGGTCGCTGCGCTAGCGCCTCCTCTGGTCCCTCGGGGCGCCTGTTCGGAGGGAGGGGGAACTGGGGGGAGTAGTGTGATCCTCCCGCACTCTACGTTCCCCTGGTGAAACTCCTCACTGAATCCAGTAGTGTCTGAACTACAGCAGGTTTTCCCTGCAACATGCAGAATATTCACAATATTATTATTGTTATTATTTTTATTTTGGATTTCTCTCTTTTTCTCCCCAATTGTACCTGGCCAATTACCCCACTCTTCCGAGTCGTCCTGGTCTCTGCTCCACCCCTTCTGCTGATCCGGGGAGGGCTGCAGACTACCACATGCCTCCTCCCATACATGTGGAGTCACCAGCCGCTTCTTTTCACCTGGCAGTGAGGAGTTTCACCGGGGGGATGTAGCGCGTGGGAGGACCACGCTATTCCCTCCAGTTCCCCCTCCCCCTGAACAGGCGCCCCGACCGACCAGAGGAGGCGCTAGTGCAGTGACCAGGACACATACCCACATCCGGCTTCCCACCCGCAGACACGGCCAGTTGTGTCTGTAGGGACGCCCGACCAAGCCGGAGGTAACACGGGGATTCGAACTGGCGATCCCCGTGTTGGTAGGGACTGGAATAGACTGCCACGCAACCCAGACACCCTTCACAGTATTATTTAAGTCGATGATGAGAAGTCTGTTGGTCATGTCACAGCCAGCGTGCACTAAGTTCATAGTTGTCACCTAACTATTGACAACCACACACACACACACACACACACACACCTACACACACACACAAAGTTCACGCTGATAAAAATAAATACGTTTGCCTGGTGAGGAAGAAAACCCTATCTGCGTTTTTGTGTATATTTCTCTCCACTCTCTCTCTCTCTTCCTGTCTCATCCCTCCATCTCCACAACATGTGACTCATTCAGCACGCTGACACATTAGCCTGGCCTGTTGGTCTGTCTCAGAGTGATGACATCATCAGAAATGACTTCCAACCACACAGAGAGAGACCTTCTGGAGGTTACTGACTCAGCAGAAATCACACACACGCGCACACACACACACACACACACACACACTCACACACAAACACACACAATCTGTGAAGCGCTTTGAAATCTGTCGCCACAGATGAGAAGCACTATACAAACTCAATATATTGAGTTTGTATAGCGCTTCTCTTATTATTATTAGTCTTATTATATCTCTTACTGTTTTATTGTTAAATCTCTTATTATTATTACTCTTATTATATCTCTTACTGTCTTATTGTTATAACTCTTATTATTAATATTACTCTTATTATATCCCTTACTGTCTTATTGTTATATCTCTTATTATTGTTATCACTCATATTATATCTCTTACAGTCTTATTGTTATATTATTATTATTATTACTTTTATTATATCTCTTACTGTCTTATTGTTGTATCTTATTACTCTTATTATATCTCTTACTGTCTTATTGTTATAACTTATTATTATTACTACTCTTATATCTCTTACTGTCTTATTGTTATATCTCTTATTATTGTTATCACTCTTATTATATCTCTTACAGTCTTATTGTTATATCTTATTATTATTATTATTTTTATTATATCTCTTACTGTCTTATTGGTATATCTTATTATTATTATCACTCTCATATCTCTTACTGTCTTATTGTTATATCTCTTATTATTATTACTCTTATTGTCTTATTGTTATATCTCTTATTACTCTTATTATATCTCTTACTGTCTTATTGTTATATGTTATTATTATTACTCTTATTATATCTCTTACTGTCTTATTGTTATAACTTATTATTATTACTACTCTTATATCTGTTACTGTCTTATTGTTATGTCTTATTATTATTATTACTCTCATGTCTCTTACGGTCTTATTGTTATATCTCTTATTATTTTTACTCTTATTATATCTCTTATTATCACTCTTATTATATCTCTTACTGTCTAATTGTTATCTTATTATTATTATTATTACTCTTATTATATCTCTTACTCTGTTATTGTTATATCTGTTATTATTATTATCACTGTCTCTTACGGTCTTATTGTTATATCTTATTATTATTATTACTCCTTTTATATCTCTTATTATTAATATTACTCTTATTGTATCTCTTACTGTCTTATTGTTATATCTCTTATTATTATTATTACTCTTATTATATCTCTTACTGGCTTATTGTTATAACTCTTATTGTTATTATTACGCTTATTATATCTCAAAGTCTTATTGTTATATCTCTTATTATTATTATTACTCTTATTATATCTCTTACTGTTTTAATGTTATATATCTTATTATTATTATTGTATCTCTTACTGTCTTATTGTTATATCTCTTATTATAATTATTACTCTTATTATATCTGTTCCTGGCTCATTGTTATAACTCATATTATTATTAATACTCTTATTATATCTGTTCCTGGCTTATTGATATAACTCTTATTATTATTACTGGCCCTGTGATGGCCTGGCAGCCTGTCCAGGGTGTCTCCCTGCCTGCCGCCCAATGACTGCTGGGATAGGCTCCAGCATCCCTGAAACCCTGAGAGCAGGATAAGTGGTTTGGATGATGGATGGCTATATATACACACACGTGTTGATGGATGGGTTATTATTATTGTTATTATGATGATACACTCCACACAGGTCCCGTGACAGCGTGTTTCTCACATGGCCCTCTAGAAGGTGAACTCATGTTTGTTTGTTAAGGACTTGTGTTTTAACCTCACCCTCCATATCTCTGAGTTCAGTACTAAAGGTGTCCACACAGAGACAGAGAGACAGACACAGAGAGAGAGAGAGAGCGAGAGAGAGAGACGGTGAGACAGAGAGAGAGAGACAGAGAGCGAGAGAGACAGAGAGCACATGTATGACATGGAACACGTGTTTCAGATCTCTGTGTAGATCACTTTTCATTGTCCAGACACCAGCTGTCTGTAGACAGGAAACAGTTGCAGTGGCTGGTTACACATGTAATGGGCCGTGTGTGTGTGTGTGTGTGTGTTTGGAGATGAACAGGCGGGTTTAGTTGAATGAACAGAACAATCTTCCTCCAGCAGTTTCACCTGCATGTGAACAGTATATAATGTTAATAATAGTAATGATGATGATGATCATCATCATAATAATGATAACAATAATGATATAATAATAATGATGATAATATAATAATAATAATAATAATCATTACATGTATATAGCACCCAGTGTGTAGCAGCACCTGGGTGATGCGCGGCAGCATTTCTCTTCCCTCTTCTTCTTCTTTGGTGACAGCCGATGTCTTTTCTTTTTGTCCGTTGTTGTGTCTTTTACAAATGCACCTATAGATGAAGGGAACCCTGCGGTCACTCTGTCTGTCTTCCAGCCACTCTGAGGAAGAGACGTGCAGTCTGTCTGAATCCCTCATCAGTGTGTGTGCAGCACAGCAGGAGTGACTGTGAGCTCTTACTGTGATGTCGCACAACTTCCTGTTACACATCACCTAGTACAACCTCCTACAGCCTAGTACTGTACTAGTACAACCTCCTGCAGTCTAGCACTGTACCAGTACAACCTCCTGCAGTCTAGCCCTGTACTACTACAACCTCCTACAGCCTAATACTGTACTAGTACAACCTCCTACAGCCTAGAACTGTACTACTACAACCTCCTGCAGCCTAGTACTGTACTAGTACAACCTCCTACAGCCTAGTACTGTACTAGTACAACCTCCTACAGCCTAATACTCTACTACTACAACCAGCTTAATACTCTACTAGTACAATCTCCTATGGCCTAGTACTGTACTAGTACAACCTCCTACAGCCTAGTACTGTACTAGTACAACCTCCAACAGCCTAGTACTGTAGTAGTACAACCTCTTACAGCCTAGTATTCTACTAGTACAACCAGCCTAATACTGTACTAGTACAACCTCCTATGGCCTAGTACTGTACTAGTACAAACTGGTTGTTTTAGTACACAGTTGGCTGTAAATGACTTGATTTATTGGCGTAATGGGTTTACTGTGTTAAAATACTGGTCATATCTTTGTTCAGAGAATACTGAATCATTGTGTTTAGTCTGAATGTGACCTAGAACCAGCCAGGTTGGTGATGGACTTTACTGGACTTGGACTTAAAACCATGAATGAAGTCAGTCGACTTTGTTCTACATCCCTCAGAGAGCAGTTCTGACTGTGAATGAAGAGACGTCCATTAATAGAAATAATGTGGCCACAGTTTGTCTTCTGAACATGAACACCATGATGGTTCAGAGCTGGCGAAAACACACACACACACACACACACACACACACACACACACACACACACACCTGTGGCTGGTGATGACATGGGTCAACAGGTGGTTGAGGTGACAGTTGTTGCTAGGGAACAGAGAGCTCTCACCTGTCCCTGCAGTCATTACACACTCAGACAGACCCAGAGAGCGATTTTGTGTGTGTGTGTGTGTGTGTGTGTGTGTTTGTGAGAAAGAGAGAGACAGAGCAGAGATACTTTGTATTTAGTGTCTGTGTTTATACTTTGTGTGTGTGTGTGTGTGTGTGTGTGTGTGTGTGTGTGTGTGTGTGTGTGTGTGTGTGTTTGTTGGTGGAGTGTAAGGATCCATAAATTGCATCACATTCTTGAAATTCATGGCCAATGTATTTCTCGCTCTCTTACACACACACACGCACACGCACACACACGCTTGCTTGCTTGCTGGTAGTCCAGTCCCTGCTCGTTAACGGCGTGTTCTTTGATGGCTGTAGAGTCCAATTCCTGAGCCACAAGTTTTATTGCCCGCTGGGCATATGAAGTGTGAGTTAGTGGGGCAGGCATGGTTGTGTGTCTCCTCAGTCGTTTCTGTTGTTTTTTCACCTTCCTCTCCATGTCCAGCTGTTCTACACCTCTGTGGCAGATCTCCTGCCAGTTGGAATGGTTGATGGCAGCTTGCTCGAGTCTCAAGGGGTCGATACAACACTTCTTCAGCGTTGTTTTTACCTGGTCTTTGTATCGCTTCTTCTGACCACCTGCAGACCAGTGGTCCAGATGAAGCTGGCCATACAGGACTTGACATGGCAGGAGTTCTTGAGGCATCCTGATGACATGCCCAAGCCAGCGCATTTGGTGTTCAGTGACTGTGGTTTCTATGCTCATGCAGTTTGTTCGAGCAAGAATCTCAGCATGAGGAACATGGTCACGCCACTTGATCCCCATGACTCGCTGCAGACACCTTATGTGGAACCGCTCCAGCAACCTTAGGTGGTGGCTGTTTGTGACCCAGGCTTCACAGCTGTATAGGACAGTTGTGATGCAGACGGCTTTGTAAATGGCAATTTTGGTGTGCAGGTGGAGATGTTTGTTTTGGAAGTTCTTACATCGGGAGTTTGCCGAAGGCTACAGAGGCTTGTTTGATTCTATTATGAGTTTCGTGATCAGTGTTGCAACCCTCAGAAAGGATGTTGCCCACGTATTTGAAAGATGGAGCAACTGCGAGTGGTTGGTGTTCTATATACTGAAGACAGGCGTAGTGGGTGGAAGGCTGGACCTCCATTGGCATAACACCTCAGTCTTGGTGGTGTTGACTGATAGACCCAGCCTGCGGTAGGCATTCACAGCTGCGGCAAGGATGGTTGCAGGTCTTCTGGTGCGTGAGCTACAAGAGCACAGTCATCAGCGTACTGTAGCTCAAGGACCTGCACTGCAGACAACTTGGTGGTTGCCTGGAACCTTCGGATGTTGGAAGAGGATTCCATCTAGCCTAAAGTCTATTGTGATCCTATACTGTCTTCTAGATCTTTATGAAAAAGTTTTGTGACACATAGGAGGTAAATATTGAAGAGTGCTGGTGCCAGCCCACACCCCTGCCTCACTCCAGTGTATATAGATTAAAAGGTGCCGATTCCTGTCCTCCTATGGCCACCTGTGCCACCATCCCATCATGGAACTGTGATACAATGTTCACAATTTGCTTGAACAGCCAAACTTTGTCAGGATTTTCCAAAGCAGCTCTCGATTCACAGTGTCAAAAGCTTTGGAGAGGTTGACAAAAGCCAGCAAAATTTCCTAATGTCATTCACGACACTTTTCTTGTAGCTGTCTTACTGTGAAAATCATATCCACAGTACTCCTGTTCTTCCTGAAATTGCACTGTGACTCCGGCAGCAGATGTTCCGTTAAGTGCATCACCATCCTGCATAGCATAACCTTTGCTAGGACCTTGCCTGTAACAGCTAGTAGGGATATGTCACAACTGTTGCCGCAGGTGGACTTGTCACCCCTGTTTTTGTACAGGGTGACAATTTTAGCACCCTTCCATTGTTGAGGGACACTGTCCTAGTCCCAGACCTGCAGGATGTACTGATAGATCATTCTGGTGCACAAGTATCCTCCTTGTTTTAGAAGTTCTGCTGAGACACCATCACTGCCGGTGGATTTATTGTTTTTGGGGGAGTTGATGGCTGCAAGTACTTCTTGAAAAGTTGCTGAGTGGTCAAGGTCTGGGATGGATGGCAGCTCTTCCAGGATGGATTGGTTGGTTGGTGAGTGCTGGTTAAGTAGGGCTTCAAAATGTTCAGCCCACCGTGCCAGGATCCGCTTTTGGTCTTTCAGGGTTGTCAGTCTGTCTGCTGATTTTAAGGGTGTGATAGAGCAGTTCCTAGGGCCGCATAAACTAGTCTTTACAGAATTGTAGAAGTTGAGCATATCATTTCTGTCAGCATATAATTTAAATCTCATGAGCTTTTTTCATCCACCATGTATTTTGCAGAGTACGCAA
Organism: Lampris incognitus; assembly: GCF_029633865.1. Taxonomy (NCBI): domain Eukaryota; kingdom Metazoa; phylum Chordata; class Actinopteri; order Lampriformes; family Lampridae; genus Lampris; species Lampris incognitus. The sequence goes on along the minus strand of NC_079221.1, from coordinate 56,696,095 downwards.
GGTTGTTTGTACCTCTTTACATGCTGTTTGCCACTGCTGCCGAAAGATGGAGGATGCAGGGCAGTTGAGAGTAGCCCTGTGCCCTATGCGTGGTTTCCAGCAAGGATGTGATGGTGTCAGAGTTCTTGTTGAACCAGTCTTGATGTTTTCTGGCTCTGTAGCCTATAAAGTCAATTGCTGCTTGATGTAGCAATGAGGTTAGGGAGGTCCATTTCTGATCCATGGAATTGTCAGAACTCAGAATGGCCTCGAACTCTAGTGCCATCAGAGCAGCGGAACTCATTCCATGCTGGGGCGGACTTCAATTTAGCACAGTTCAGTTGCTTTTTTGAGACCCTGTGGGGGCCACACTTTGATGTGGAGCTTAGTCATGATCAGACGGTGAGCCGTCCAAAATTCTGCACCTCCCATGGCCTGGGTCAGCAAGACATCACTAATGTCAGTACACCTTGTTATGATATAGTCAATCGGTGTTTAGATCGTGGGTGCATCCAGATCTTCTGCTGAAACAGTGTGTTCATAATGGTGAGGTCATGCTCTGCACAAAGTGTTAGCAGCCTCAGACCATTTGCATTAACCTGACCAAACCCATGCCTATCCAGTACTTCACTCCATATACCATTGTTCTTTCCTACCCTAGCATTAAAGTCTCCCAGAAGAAGGAGCTTCTTCTTTTTTGGGATATGATGAAGGGCCTCATCTAGTTGCTGGTAGAAGCTGTCCTTCACACCATTGTCAGATGGTAGTGGTGGTGCATATGCACTTAACAGAGTGGCATAACGTGCCTTTGCTAGGAGGATACAGAGGGTCATTAGCCTCTCACTTAGCCCGGTGGGTGTTTCAGTGAGGCTGGGTAGAATGCTGTTCTTGATTGCCAGTCCAACACCATGCTGATGTTGTCCACTAAGGGGATAGCCTTTCCAGAAAAAGGTTTACCCTCCTCCTTCCTCTCTCAGGAAGCCTTCACCCAGGAGCATGGATTCACTGAGCGCAGTGATATCCAAGTTGTAGCGTCTTCAAGAGGGAGACAATCACCACAAGTGAAACAAGGAAACCGAGAAACAAAAAATGACAACATGTATCTAGCAATAATGGGGCAAAACACGGTCCTTGAAAAACTCTCGGAGCCATTCGCTAAAGCCTTGATTAAAGTGGTGATCAGGTCGCAGCGCTGGTCCACACTGCTTGGTCTGGGAGGATCTAGTTCCATGGCAACACAAGAGTGAAAACGATGGGATCCGCCACAGGTTGCACCCAAGTGATGGTCGGATTAGGAGTCTGGACTGCCCACTTGTTCGGCACTTACGAGCCAGGGATGTGTGGGATTTTTATAACCGCCAGTCCGCGGTCCCATTAGGCTTTAGCCAGCTGAGTGCTGCCCAGGTTACGCCAACTCCACAAGTGAAGTCCGGTCAATACCGCCAGGAGGGGCTTATCTGAGGTTGGTCATGTATGCAGGAATCGGTAGGCTGTAGCTTTCAGCCTACATCACAAGACACTTCAGTAACCCCAGAGCAATAAAGGAGAAGAGAAAAAGGGGGGAGATGTACTAAGAAGAAGGATGTCATCCAGAGAGTGTTCTAGGGAGTGTGTGGGGCAGATGCCAGCAGTGTGTACGATTAGTCCCAATAGATTCTGCTGTCTGAGATCCACAACTTGCCGTCGTGCCTCCGAGCAGCAGACAGGCTCTGCGGCCACCCACAGGCCCTGCAGTCGCGCAGACACCACATGACCAAGAGAACAGCCGGAGCCCAAAGCACCGCAACCCCAGCGGAAGGCCGAGCCTACAGGGGCCAGGAGCCTGCAGGGCAACAGCCTGCACACCCTTAGGAACACCAACCGGTCCCCCTCTCTGCTTTTAGTTTGTAAACTTAGTGATTTAGGGATTGAAATGTTATTGGCTGTAGCACTCTGTCCTGCTTTCTATTGAATAGAACATCCGTAAAACACACATATATGCATATAGACAGACAGACAGACCAATCAGACAGACAGGTAAATATCCATATGGACACAAATTGAATGTTTTGACCTCTGAAAGTGGCTGGAAATATAATCACATGGAATGTTACTGTACTGTGTGTGTGTGTGTGTGTGTGAGCATATTGGGTCTGGTTCCAGTATTAATGGTTCCAACAGGGCTGACCTTTGACCTCAAGACTTCTAAAATATTGAAAACATTGTAACCATGTCTCCTCTCAGTCTCTCTCACTCTCTCTGTCTCTCTCTCTCTCACACTCTCTCTCTCACTCTCTCTCTGTCTCTCTGTCTCTCTCACTCTCTCTGTGTCTCTCTCACTCTCTCTCTGTGTCTCTCTGTCTCTCTCACTCTCTCTCTGTGTCTCTCACTCTCTCTCACTCTCTCTCTGTGTCTCTCACTCTCTCTGTCTCTCTGTGTCTCTCTCACTCTCTGTGTCTCTCTGTGTCTCTCTGTCTCTGTGTCTCTCTCTCTGTCTCTCTGACTCTCTCTCTCTGTCTCTCTCACTCTCTCTCTCTCTGTGTCTCTCTCAGTGTTTCTCTGTCTCTCTCACTCAATTCAATTCAATATGTGCTTTATTGGCATGACATACGTTTGTGTACATATTGCCAAAGCATGTAAAACAACAACAACAACACAATACAACAATGATTATAATAATAACAGCAACAACAACAATGATTATGATATTAAACAACAACAGTAGCAATAGGTGCCGTCATCCACTGTCTCTCAGGTGGTGGCAAGATAATATAAATCTTGCTGCAATGCTCGCCGCTGCCCCCCTCCCAGGACCACCTGCAGCTTACCTGCGTCGTCCATGTCCTGCTACTCTGGAGTCACATGTTCCAGTTCCTTGACAAAAGCCCGGCGCTGTTTTTCAAATTTGTCACATTTAAGGAGGAGGTGCCCCTCTGTCTCCACCTCATCTGTCATGCACTGACCACATGTTCATTGCTCTTTTGGCCCCCACGTCTTTTTGTGTCTCCCCTTTTCAATGGCGAGACTGTGGTCACTGAGCCTGTATTTGGTGAGGGTCTGTCGCTGCTTCCTGTCTCTGACAGTTAAGAGGTGTTCTTCCAAATCAAAGTTTGTTTTTAGGGCCCGATAGACTTCTAGTTTGTTTTGAGTTTTGACTTCAGCGTTCCAGTGTTTCACATAATTGTTCTTGCTTTGTTTTATAGCTGATTTATCCTCATCTTGATTTGTTTTACAGCCTGATTTATCCTCTTGTTGGTTTGTTTTATAGTCTGATTTATCCTCATGTTGGTTTGTTTTGTAGCTGATTTATTGTAATCTTTGTTTGGGATGCAGTGCTGGCCGGAGGTTGGTTGGTCTTAGTATTTGTTAAAGGGTTAGTGAGTCTCAGAGCCAGCTGCTTCAGGGGACTCTTTTCGGGGTTCAGTTCTTGGGTTTTCAGAGCTTTAAAGTGCAACGTATTTGTTGGGCTTGTATTTAAGTGCATCCAGAAGTTTAGAGATCTTTTTTGTACATTTATCAGTAATGGAAACCGGCCTAATTCTGCCCTACATGCGTTGTTTGGTGTTTTCCTTTGTGTTTTCAGAATCATTCTACAGAATTCAGCATGTAGGGTTTCTGCTGGATGCTCTCATTCTCTCTCTCTCTCTCTCTCTCTCTCTCTCTCTCTCTCTCTCTCTCTCTCTCTCTCTCTCTCTCTCTCTCTCTCTCTCTCTCTCTCTCTCTCTCTCTGGCTCTCTCTCTCTGTGTCTCTCTGTGTCTCTGTCTCTGTCTCTCTCTCTCTCTCTCTCTCTCTCTCTCTCTGGCTCTCTCTCTCTGTCTCTCTGTGTCTCTGTCTCTCTCACTCTGTCTCTCTGTCTCGCTCTCGCTCTCTCTCTCTGTCTCTCTCTCTCTCTGTCTCTCTCTCTCTGGCTCTCTCTCTCTGTCTCTCTGTGTCTCTGTCTCTCTCACTCTGTCTCTCTGTCTCGCTCTCGCTCTCAAATTTCAAATTTGCTTTTATTAACATGACAAATACACATTTGTATTGCAAAGCATTTTCACATAAAGGACAATAACGGTGCACGAATACACAACACATATACATCAACACATGCAATACAACAACTTACACAGACAGCTACGTCATGGCAACAAGAGCCTGTGTGGGTGGATGTGAACATGTGAGTGAGTGCGTGTGAGTGTATGTGTGGTGTGAGTGAGTGTGTGCGTTTGAGTGTGAGTGTGTGAGAGTGTGTAGTGTGTGTGTATGTGACTGTATGTTTGGGGGGGGGGCTGTCCGTGTGTGTGTGTGTGTGTGTGTGTGTGTCCGAGTGTGTGTCTGTTGGGAAGGAGTACGGGGTATCACTCACTGTCCCTCAGACGGTGGCAGGCTAGAACATACTGTGCAGCCACAGTACAGCTGTCTCTGTGTTCACCTTGTATGTAGGGCAGTTTTCGGGGGTTCGGCAGGGCAGTGAATTTGGGGTGTCTCTCCTCACATTTCTGGAAGTAGTAATGGCGGATTTCCCGGAATGTCTTTTATTCAGCTAAAAAGTGCAGCTGTCTCGACAACATTGTCTTCACACTGTTGACAGAACCGTTCGTCTTTGGACATCCGGGTCTTTTTGTGTCTGCCTGTTTCTATGGCGATGCGATGCTCACTGAGTCTGTTTCTATGGCGATGCTCACTAAGTCTGTATTTCGTCAGTATGTTTCTCAAATGTGTTTCTTTTATTTGAATGAGGTGATCTGCTAATATGTACTCTCTGTCTAGGGCCAAATAGCATTGCATCTTGCTTTGGGGTTTTGTTTTAGATTGCCAATATTCATAATAATTGTCTTTTAGGCCTGAGGGAATTTGTTGAAGCCGAATATGTTGTGTACTTTGGACCTGGTCTTGTGTCTCTAAAGTGTTAGTATGTGTTAGTGGAACAGGATGGCTGAAGACCAGGTTGGAAGGAGAGTTCTTATCTTTGCTCAACTCTTGGTATTGCAAGGCTTTATAACGGAAAGAGTGTGGGTCGCTGAATGTTAGATGTTTCCAGAATTTGATTGCTCTTTTTTTAATTTTGATCAGAAGAGGATATTGGCCTCGTTCTGCCCTGCATGCATTGTTTGTGGTGTGCTGATGGATTTTAAGAATGTTTTTACAGAATTCAACAAGCAGGGTCTCAGTTGGAAGTTTTTCCCATGTATCTAGTTCTTGACTTGCAAGTGGACCCCACAGTTCACTGCCATAAAGGGCAATTGGTTCTATGACTGATTCAAATATTTTTAACCAGATTCTAATTGGAATTTCAAAAGGGATTTGTCTTTTTACGGCAAGTAGAGCCCTGCGTGCCTTGTCTCTGAGTTCATTCACTGCCCTGTTGAAAGTTCCTCTAGAACTGATTCTAAGGCCTAGGTAGGTGTAATTAAATGTATGGTCAACTTCATTTGGTCCTAATCTAAATATGTGCTGTCTTCCTGACATCTGGATCTTTTCTCTGTCTTACCCTGTCTCGCTGTCTCTCTCTGTCTGTCTGTCTGTCTGTCTCTCTCTCTCGCTGTCTGTCTCTGTCTCTCTCTGTCTGTCTGACTTTCTCTCTGTCTGTCGGTATCTCTGTTTCTCTCTCCCTTTTTCTGTCTGTCTCTCTGCCCCCTGTAACTATTCAATTCTACTCTTCTTTCTGACAGAGTGAGGGAGACATGCCTACTTTGAAGGATGGATCTGTGTGTGTGTGTGTGTGTGTGTGTGTGTGTGTGTGTGTGTGTGTGTGTGTGTGTGTGTGTGTGTGTGTGTGTGTGTGTGTGTGTGTTGAATAGAATAGAAAAGAGTGGAACAGAATAGAATATAGGAGAATGGAGTTGATGGAAAATCAAGTTGACAGAAGGAATCAGAACATCCTCTGATGGCCTTGTTGTTAAGACTGGAATCTATCAGCAGAGTTTGGTGTAGGAGGTTACTATAGCAACCAGCCAGCTTGACACAGTGAACCAATGGGATCAAGCCTCTGGCTGAGAGGACCTGGCTCACTGCCCACACACACACACACACACACACACACACACACACACACAGGTTACCTGGGTGTCTGACAAAAGTCATGTGACCTGTCAGAACAGCACACTACAGCTCTACCTGATCAGTCTCTGGATCACAGCAGCAGATGAGTGACTAGCATGTAGATGAGGTAGAATGAGAGAACATTCCAAAGAGGGAAGATATGTACTACATGAGCTCCTAGATTTGCACGAATTTTTCATCTCATCTCATCTTCAGCTGCTTCTTCGGGGTCGGGTCGCAGTGGCAGCAAGCTAAGTAGGGCACTCCAGACATCCCTCTCCCCAGCAATGCCCTCCAGCTCCTCCTGGGGATCCTAAGGTGCTCCCGGGCCAGATTGGACATGTAATCCCTCCAGCGTGTTCTAAGTCTACCCCGGGGTCTCCTCCCAGTTGCCGTGACCAGTAAACCTCCAAAGGGAGGCACCCAGGAGGCATCCTAATCAGATGCCCGAACCATCTCAACTGGCTCCTTTTGATGTGAAGGAGCAGCGACTTTACTCCGAGCTCCCTCCGGATGTCCGAGCTCGTCGGCCTATCTCTAAGGCTGAGCCCAGACACCCTACGGAGGAAACTCATTTCAGCTGCTTGTATCCGCGATCTCACCCTTTCGGTCACTACCCAAAGCTCATGACCATAGGTGAGGGTTGGAATGAAGACTGACTGGTAAATTGAGAGCTTTGCCTTCTGGCTCAGCTCCCTCTTCACCACAGCGGTCCAATACAACGTCCGCATTTCTGCTGATGCTGCACGAATCCACTTGTCAATCTCCTGCTCAATCCTACCCTCACTCATGAACAAGACCCCAAGATACTTGAACTCCTTCAATTGAGGCAACAACTCATCTCAACCTGGAGGGAGCAATCCACCATTTTCCAGTAGAGAACCATGGCTTTGAAAAAGTTGCATCTGTCACTGGCAATGCAACCCTGAGAACCTCTCTTCACTCAGGAAAGCCTCGTCTACTCACTTCTCCTTCACTTTTGGCTAATGGAATTGCCAGTTGGCTGTAAATAAAACTGAATTTATATAGGCACTTCCTATCTGTCAGACATTCAGGTACTAGCCCTGACCGCAACCTGGATATGTCCAGAAAACACTGTCAGGCTGGCCGCACTCTATTGACGTTGCTTTCTCTCACACAGCCCGTTCTGTTGGGCATGGAGGCGGTATGGGTGCCCTCATTTCCAAAGACTGGAAATTTCCGAAGTTTTCTCTGGTAAGCAACAACTCCTACTTTGAATACCATGCAATCATGGTTACTGCTCCTATTAAGCTATTTGTGGTTGTCTTAATATACTGCCCACCAGCGTGTCAACTGGGGAACTTTGAAGTCGAGCCAGACATGTTACTCTCAGCCATTCCTGACGATGACACACCACTGATTGTCATGGGTGACATGAATATCCATGCTGACAAAACCGACGTGACTGACTTCCTGTCTCTTCTTTCCTCCTTTGACCTCAGACAGGTCCCCACCCCTCTCACACACAAAGTGGGCATTACTCTTGATCTGATTTTGACTTGGAACTGCTCCACAGCAAATCTGACTGTCACCCCCCTACATCTGTCAGACCACTTCTTTATCCGATTCACGGCCTCCTTACTCCTTACCTACTTTATTGCTGCTAGATCTGTCAGCTGCCTTTGACATGGTTAACCACCAAATCCTCCTCTTCACACTCACTGTGCTTGGTATCTCAGGATCTGCCCAAGGCTGGTTCATGTACTACCTCTCAGAGAGATCTTTTAGCGCAGCGGTCCCCAACCTTTTTTGCGCCACGGACCGGTTTAATGTCAGACAATATTTTCACAGACCGGCCTTTAAGGTGTGGTGGATAAATACACAAAATAAAATGATACGACCGGCATAAAAACTGTGGTATTTTCTAAATATAATAATAAACGTGAATCCACTGTGTACTCGTATGCAACTTTATTAGCAGCGTCCTCGTAACATCGCGCCAACAACATAACATGAGTAACATCCTCTCTGCCCCCTAACACACTCTGGTCGCCATGGTAACGTTTAAACATGCCTTCAAAATAAGATACAACACAAAAACAAATATAAATTGCATGAAAATACAACTCACCATAACGCTAAATCAGTAGGAGCCCTGAGCTTGTTTCTCTGCAACGAGACGGTCCCATCTAGGGGTAATGGGACACAATGACACCCGAAGTGTGTTGCTTATGTCCAGTCTACTCCATAATTTTGTTTTGGTTGCTGTCACTGCAGAAAATCCCGCTTCACACAAATAGGATGTCAGAAATGACGACAGGGTTTTCAGTGCTGTTGTGGCGATCTCAGGGTATTCTGCCATGACTTTAATCCAGAACACTGGCAGAGTTGTTGTCTCGAACATACTTTTAAGGCCGCCGCCATTTGAGATCTCCAGCAGTTGATCTTCTTCTTGCATAGACGTGCTGGATTCACCTGGTTTGTTGACAAATGGGTCGCAGATCCATTCCTTGGCAGTCCGTGGGTCTTTTGTGGTTGGGAAGTAGCGCTCAAACTTTTTTAAAAGCAAAGACAGGTGATCGTGCACCAGCTGGGAGAATGAAGGCTCAGTCTCAGTCTCTTCCAAAATCCCCGCGAATGTTTGAAACATGTCAAATATACCTCTGTTCACACGCCGTCCCTACAAATCCAGTTTGGCTTTAAATGCAGCTACTTTATCTGCCAACTTGAAGACAGTTGTCATTTTCCCCTGAAGTGACCGATTGAGTTCATTGAGCAGGTTGAATATGTCGCACAAGTAAGTGAGTTTTGCGACCCATTCCTCGTCACTGAAATGTGCTGCCAGCGGGGACTTTTTTCTGAGAGAAATCTCTGCAGCGGCTCTCATAATTCAAACACTCTGGCCAGCGACCTCCTTCGGGATAGCCATCTTATTTCTGTGTATAAGAGAAGGTGTCTGTACTCCGCGTCCATCTCCTCACAAAGCTGCTCGAACAGGCGCGAGTTAAGGGCGCGTGCTCTGATGTGGTTAATAACTTTAACGACATCATTCAATACGCTGTTAAGTTCCGGTGGTATTTTTCGGCTAGCCAGCATTTCCCTGTGAATGACACAATGCGTAGACCCACATTCAGGTGCAACCTCCTTAATCCGAGTAGTTAAACCAGACAGCCATCCGGTCATGGCAGCAGCTCCGTCTGTGCATATGCCGACATAAAAGGACCATTTCAGTTTTCCTGATATATAATCATCCAGCGACTTGAACAGTTCTGCGGCTGTGGTTTTGGTTGGCAACGATAGTGCACATAACATATCCTCATGAACATCCTCCTGATAAAGATATCGCACATAAACAAGTAGTTTTGCCTTGTTGTCAATATCTGTAGACTCGTCAACCTGGAGTGCGTACCACGGTGATGTATTAATCCTCTCCAACAATTGTGTCTCAATGTCCTCTGCTATTTCCTCAATGTGCCGAGTGACGGTGCTGGCCGAAAGAGGCACCTGTGCTATCTTTTTAACCGCAGCCTCTCCTAGAAGTTCACGGCAAATGTCTTTAGTGGCGGGCAGGATCAATTCTTCACCAATGGGGAATGGCTTCTTAGCCTTAGCAATACGATTAGCCACCCAGTATGATGCGCTCAGTGCACTCGCATTTGTTGATGTGGTGGCCCTCAGTAATTGCTTCTGTCCTTCTTGTTCATGCTTTTTTCTTTCAAAATACTCCGAAGGCTTGTCTTCTAATGCAGGGTGCTTGGTCTCCAAGTGGCGAAGCCGTTTTGAAGGCTTCGTTGCCTCATTAGAGAGCCGGTCGCCGCATATTATGCAGAGCGGGCTTGGTGCGCGGGAATCACCTGTTGCGATAAATCCATATTTTAAGTAGGACTCCTGGTATTGTCTGTTAAATGCAGCGTTCTTTTTCTTGGAAGTCGTAGGCTCCTCTTCTGTCTCCTCACTGCGCCTTTTCCCCTTCGCAAAGAAACTTTCCAAAGACGTTTGTTTTTTACTCATTTTGCTAGCTTGTGGGTATAATTTTAGCGGCAACGTATCACGTGACCGAGACAAGCATCAAGAGTGAGTCATAGACGGATGTAACAGAGGGAATCCGATCATTTTTCAAAATAAAACATCGTTCAGACTCAGATAATTAATAAAACGGAAATAATGTAAGTTATTTATTCTTTCTCTGCGGCCCGGTACCGGTCCGCGGCCCGGGGGTTGGGGACCGCTGTTTTAGAGTATTGTGGAGGGGAGAAGGGTCCAAACCGCATGGCTTATCCACAGGGGTACCTCAAAGGTCAGTGCTCGGTCCCCTTCTCTTCTCAATATATGCCACCTTACCTGGTGCAATCTTACACTCCCATGGTTTCTCATGCCATTGCTATGCTGATGATACCCAGCTCTTCCTATCATTCCCACCAGATGACCTCCCAGTCTCGGCATGGATGTCGTCATGCCTTGCTGATCTCTCTGCATGGATGAAAGAACACCACCTTCAGCTTAACCTATCTAAGACTGAGCTCCTTGTCATCCCAGCCGGTCCATCCTTACAACAACAGATCAATATCCAGCTTGGATCAACCCAGCTCTTGCCCACAAAGTCTGCCCAAAACCTGGGTGTCATGATTGATGACCAACTAACCTTTAAGGTTCATGTGGCCTTGGTTGCTTGGTTATGCGGATTTGCCTTGTAAAACATCAGTAAAACTAGACCCTACCTGTCTGAGCATGCAGCACAACTCCTGTTACACACGCTTGTAATATCACACATTGACTACTGCAACTCCTTACTGGAAGGTCTCCCTGTATGCACTGTCAAACCTCTGCAAATGATCCAGAAGGTAGCGGCGCGCATGGTCTTCAACCAACCCAAAACAGCACGTCACTCCGCTGTTCATATCCCTCCACTGGCTTCCAGTTGCTGCCCACATCAAATTCACAACCTTGATGCTCACTTACAAAACAGCAACTAAAATGGCTCCCACCTACACGAATTCCCTCATTCAGGTCTACACTCAGTCCCGCTCACTATGCTGTGCCAAGGAAAGGCGCCTGGCACTTCCGCCACAACGGGGCCCTAAGTCGCTAGCCAGCCTTTATTTGATCTGCTGAGTCCCTCTCCATCTTTAAGAAGAAGCTAAAGACCCAGCTCTTTCACGAACACCTCCACACCTGATGGTATTAATATATATATAAAGCTTCTATGCACCCTATGCGTTGCCTTTGTGCACTGCCTGTTGACACCTGTGTCCTATTTTTGGCAGTTATTTGCGTTGTGTCCTGACTAGATCCTTGCTTGTGCTGTATTATCTCTCAGATCAAAGAAGGTTGAATAAGTTCATCTGGACACAGCGTTTATTGACAGACACGTTGCATCACTCAACTAAGGGACATCTTCAGTCTGGCAGTCTATATCTCAGATGTAGGTCGCTTTGCATAGAAGCATCTGCTAAATGAAACTGTAACACTAAGATGATAACGTATAAATACGTATTAAGGAATGTGCTTCTTTCCTAAATACAAGTTGGACGCCATGGTGAGGCAACGAGCAGAATAATTCATATAATAAAACCTGACTGAGGGCTCCATCACAACATAACATGAGAAAGAAGGGGAGGCCTGCAGCGTCGGTAGCGGCGCTCATCGTGCTGGTAGCCGTGTGTTTCCTAACGTCTCAGACCCAACATGTCCAAAAACAGCAGGAGAAGGTTTATCTAAAACCATGTCCGAGGGGAATCCTCCTTTTTCTAAACGCACAGAACCTGTTGAGCTGCTTGTTCTTGGCGTTCTGGTGCTGAAAACCAAATGTAAATGACGTTTGAAATTTAAGAAGGTTTCGATGCAGACACACACACACACACACACACACACACACACACACACACACACACACACACACATCTCTCTTTTCCATCAGTAAACCAATCATTAGCAGATGTTCCAGTTGGCTGCAGGATGACATCATCAGCCATATTAGAGTCTTCAAATGTTTTGTGTGTGTGTGTGTGTGTGTGTGTGTGCGTGCGCATCCATTTTTGTTTGTGTGTATATGTATTTGTGTGAGTGTCTGTGTGCATACACATGTATTTGTGTGTGTGTGTGTGTGTGTACATGTATGTGTGTTTGTGTATACATGTGTTTGTTTGTGTGTGTGCATGCATACTTATAATTGTGTGTGTTAGTATGTGTACTTGTGCATGAGTTTGGGTCTGTTTGTGTGTGTATAATATATGCAGAGTCATGCATGTGCATTTGTGCATGTGTGAGAGACTGATGGCACAGCGGCGCAGTGGTTAGCGCGGTCACCTCGCAGCAAGAAAGTCCTGAGTTCCAGCCCCGGGGTAGTTAAACCTTAGGGGTCGTCCCGGGTGTGAAGTCTTTGTGTAGAGTTTGCATGTTCTCCCCGTGTCTGCGTGGGTTTCCTCCAGGTGCGCCGGTTTCCCCCCACAGTCCAAAGACATGTAGGTCAGGTGAATTGGCCGTACTAAATTGTCCCTAGGTGTGTGTGTGTGTGTGTGTGTGTGTGTGTGTGTGTGTGTGTGTGTGTGTGTGTGTGTGTGTGTGTGTTGGCCCTGTGTGATGGCCTGGCGGTCTGTCCAGGGTGTCCTGCCGCCCAATGACTGCTGGGATAGGCTCCAGCATCCCCACGACCCTGAGAGCAAGATAAGTGGTTTGGATAATGGATGGATGGATGGATGGATGGATGTGTGAGAGAGAGACCTGATAGTTAAGCACATTAAAGAGAGGGGGTTCTGAAAGTTAAGCACATTAAAGAGAGGTGGTTCTGATAGTTAAGCACATTAAAGAGAGGGGGTTCTGAAAGTTAAGCACATTAAAGAGAGGGGGTTCTGAAAGTTAAGCACATTAAAGAGAGGAGGTTCTGGAAGTTAAGCACATTAAATTAGAGGGGGTTCTGATAGTTAAGCACATTAAAGAGAGGAGGTTCTGGAAGTTAAGCACATTAAAGAGAGGGGGTTCTGATAGTTAAGCACATTAAAGAGAGGGGGTTCTGAAAGTTAAGCACATTAAAGAGAGGAGGTTCTGGAAGTTAAGCACATTAAAGAGAGGGGGTTCTGATAGTTAAGCACATTAAAGAGAGGGGGTTCTGATAGTTAAGCACATTAAAGAGAGGGGGTTCTGAAAGTTAAGCACATTAAAGAGAGGAGGTTCTGGAAGTTAAGCACATTAAAGAGAGGGGGTTCTGATAGTTAAGCACATTAAAGAGAGGGGGTTCTGATAGTTAAGCACATTAAAGTGAGGGGGTTCTGATAGTTAAGCACATTAAAGAGAGGAGGTTCTGGAAGTTAAGCACATTAAAGAGAGGGGGTTCTGATAGTTAAGCACATTAAAGAGAGGGGGTTCTGATAGTTAAGCACATTAAAGAGAGGGGGTTCTGATAGTTAAGCACATTAAAGTGAGGGGGTTCTGATAGTTAAGCACATTAAAGAGAGGAGGTTCTGGAAGTTAAGCACATTAAAGAGAGGGGGTTCTGATAGTTAAGCACATTAAAGAGAGGGGGTTCTGATAGTTAAGCACATTAAAGAGAGGGGGTTCTGAAAGTTAAGCACATTAAAGAGAAGGGTTCTGATAGTTAAGCACATTAAAGAGAGGGGGCTCTGATAGTTAAGCACATTAAAGAGAGAGGGTTCTGAAAGTTAAGCACATTGAAGAGTGGGTCCAAAGGAACTGAATCAAGTGCAACTGGACTTGGTTATATATCCGTGAAGACGTTTCGCCTCTCATCCAATAGGCTTCATCAGTTTGAACTGATGCAGCCTCGAACTGAAGGCACGAACTGATGAAGCCTCTTGGATGAGAGGTGAAACGTCTTCACGGATATATAACCAAGCCCAGTTGCACTCGATTCAATTCCTTTGGATAACTATGAACTGGATGAATGAGAACATTCACAGCCATTAAAGAGAGGGGATTCTGGAAGTTAAGCACATTAAAGAGAGGTGGTTCTGATAGTTAAGCACATTAAAGAGAGGGGGTTTTGATAGTTAAGCACATTAAAGAAAGGGGGTTCTGGTAGTTAAGCACATTAAAGAGAGGTGGTTCTGATAGTTAAGCACTTTAAAGAGAGGGGGTTCTGATAGTTAAGCACATTAAAAAGAGGGGGTTCTGATAGTTAAGCACATTAAAGAGAGGTGTTCTGATAGTTAAGCACATTAAAGAGAGGTGGTTCTGATAGTTAAGCACATTAAAGAGAGGTGGTTCTGATAGTTAAGCACATTAAAGAGAGGGGCTTCTGGAAGTTAAGCACATTAAATAAAGAGAGGGGTTCTGATAGTTAAGCACATTAAAAAGAGGGGGTTCTGATAGTTAAGCACATTAAAGAGAGGTGTTCTAATAGTTAAGCACATTAAAGAGAGGTGGTTCTGATAGTTAAGCACATTAAAGAGAGGTGGTTCTGATAGTTAAGCACATTAAAGAGAGGTGGTTCTGATAGTTAAGCACATTAAAGAGAGGTGGTTCTGATAGTTAAGCACATTAAAGAGAGGTGGTTCTGATAGTTCAGCACATTAAAGAGAGGGGGTTCTGGAAGTTAAGCACATTGAATAAAGAGAGGGGTTCTGATAGTTAAGCACATTAAAGAGAGGTGGTTCTGATAGTTCAGCACATTAAAGAGAGGGGCTTCTGGAAGTTAAGCACATTAAATAAAGAGAGGGGTTCTGAAAGTTAAGCACATTAAAGAGAAGGGGTTCTGAGCAGTGCCCTGCATGTCAGCTGCAGTTTTGCAGGAAAGAGAGTTATTTTTACTTCCTCCCTCCATAGCTCTTCATTGGCTCTGAGGAATCAAACCGGCAGTGTCACATCTGAAGTGTGTGAGTCTGCGGTCAGATTTATTCATGAAGTGCATTAAAAAACACCATGTAACAGAGAGGTCTGTGAATGTTCTCATTCATCCAGGTCATGGTTATCCAAAGGATCCAAGTTCAGTTGCACTTGATTCAATTCCTTTGGATAACCATGTAACAGACAATAGAACAGCATGTTTAATAAAAGCCGAATTATAAAGCCCGGGGTCTGATCCAACAGAGGAATCTGCCTCATCAGACTCTGGCAGGTGAGTCGAGACTCTTTTTGAATCCTGTAACATGGAGGGTATAATACAGCTTACCTAGACACTTCACGGTCTCTGGCTGGTGAGGACTTTTAGAGACTGTACCGGTGTGAAAGAAACTACATTCAGTAATGGTGTGATCTGCGTGTCGCACTGGAAGCCTGATGATTTAAAGGGAGAGTGAAGCTTATGAACGGAAGGAGACTCCTGGTCCTTATACATGGTCCAGAGGGAGAAGTCGAATTGAGGAGATGATGGTCCATGAGAGGAACCGCCTCTATTCCTCAGGTAGAGGGACAGTGGCCCAGTGGTTAGTGGTGTCGCCTCACAGCAAGAAGGTCCTGGGTTTGAACCCTGGGTTTGTCCAACCTTGGAGGTCATCCCAGGGCGTCCTCTGTGTGGAGTTGGCATGTTCTCCCCGTGTCTGTGGTGGGTTTTTTCCGGGTGCTCCGGTTTCCCCCACCATCAAAAGAAAAATGCATGTTCAGGAATCCGGAATAATTTATTGTCATTTCTTTGATGTACTTGTGTACACAAAAGAAACAAAATTCCGTTTCCCGCTGGGGGAACACACATCCAAACTTCCCAAAAACAGCACCACTAAAAACATACAAAAACAGAGAGGACAAAGCAAAAAAAACAAACACAAACAAACACAAACAGTTAACAACACAGTCCACTCAGTGCAACACAGTCCAAAAATTCCACCATCCAGAGAACAAACGCCAGCCAGGATGACTGTCTGAACTGCATGGGCTAGCAGTCGCTTAGTCTGCCCCGCTTCCGTGTTCTGTCAGACGGCCCTCGGTGTTTCCTCTTCAGGCCCAGCTCTGGTCAGGGCCGTGGTCTTTGGGCCCACAGGATGCAGCAGACCAAGCTGCCTCAGCTGATCCAACGCCAGCTCTCCCAGCCAGACACCTTCGACACACCTCCCCGCACTCTGTACGATGACACCAAAAACACAGTCAAGGCGAGGCGAGGCCGCCGCCAGACCGCTCTCGGTGTTATTGGAACTGCATGGGCTAGCACTTAGCTTAGCCTGCCCTGCTTCTGCGTCCTGTCAGACCACCCCTGGTGTGTCCTCCTCGGGTGTAGCTCCAGTCAGGGCTGCGGTCCCTGGACCCAAAAGACACAGCAGACCAAGCCCTCCCAGCCGATCCAGCGTCAGCCCTCCCTGGACAGTCAAACATGGAAAAAACTGCAGTAGATTGTCAACAAGACGTCCAAAATCATAGGTAACCTACTCCCCTCAGCTAAATCTCTACATATTCACTGGACTGTAAAGTGAGCAAAGAAGATCATCTCTGACCCCTCACATCCTGCTCCACCACCTCTTCCAGCTCCTTCCCTCATCTTCTGACAGAAGAAGACATCATTGAGTTGAGTGATGAAGCGTTTCTGTCAATAAACGTTGCATCCAGATGAACTGATTCACCCTTCTTGAGATGTGGATCAGGCGACTTGGTCAAGGAAATACTGATTTCTTTGAGAATCTGAGTGAATTTGTTGAAACCAGTGATTCTGGGGCCACCACAGTGATTTCATGTCTCAGGAGCACATGTCTTCCCTGACAGAATTCTTTCAAAAATACTTCCCAAACAACAGTGCTCAGTATGACTGGGTGACAGATCCATTCAACACAGCAGCACCTGCTGATTCAGCTCTGCTGAAGAGGACCAGTTCATGGAGATGACCTCTGACTCCAGACTGAGGCTGAGCTTTACAGCTCAGACACTGAGTGAATTCTGGCTTGGTGTGGAGAGGGAGGATCCACTCATAGGACAGAGGGCTGTGGGCATTTTGCCTCCCTTCACCACATCCCGTCTCTGTGAGATGGGCTTTTCTGCTGTTGCCTCACTTAAAACCAAGTACAGGTCTAAGCTCAACATGGAGTATGACTTGAGAGTGGCGGTATCAAGCCTGTACCCCGGTCTTGAAAAGATGTGCAGTGCATAACAGGCTCATTGTAGCGCTGATGCAGTGATAAGACTGTTGTTATGTTTTAGCAAAGTGATTTTTAAATTTTATTTCGTGTTTCTCTGTTTTTGAAAGAGCACACAGACTGTTGGAGCAATCTAGTGACACATGTCACAAAAAGAGGTTTGATAGAGTTGAAGTGGAACTTGTGTTTGTTATTTGCACAACAGAAATGACTGAAAGCAAAGTGAAAGGAGTGTTCATGAGCTTCATGTTATTTAAATAAAGTTAAACTTGGCCCACTTTGGCACCATTTTGTTGGGGCAGGGGGCGTGAAAATTTTTCCTCCTCCAAAGGGGGGCATGACAGAAACAGTGTGAGAACCACTGACTAAGACTCTCAGGAGTCTGAATCCTCCCTGTAGTCCCTCCTCACACCGCTGGCATGCACACCACCGTTCACCTGGTTGTGACGGTATTGTTGGTGATAACGTGGCGTGTCTGCTGTTGTCCATGGATCTGCTGCAGAGTTAAAATGCTGTACAGAGGGGGCGTCCGGGTAGCGTAGCGGTCTGTTCCGTTGCCTACCGACACGGATCGCCGGTTTGAATCCCCGTATTACCTCTGGCTTGGTCGGGCGTCCCTGCAGACACAACTGACCTTTCGCAAAGTACCGCCCCAGAACAGTGCTTGTCCAATCCTACCTTAGCAACGGTCCGTCAAGCTTTCAAACACACAACAAAATGCTGAAATGGTGTGCCTACGGGATCTGCAGATCGGATACTAGATATCTGAAAAGTTTGGAGGGGTGTAATTCTCTTTCCCTTCCTGAAACCCAGAACGCAAGAAGCGCAATGTGGGCAATAGATTTGGCAGTATAGCAGACCCCATGGCCAGCTTGGTCCATCCAGAATCAACAAAAATACCTACCTGTCTGCTCCAGGCTAAGCTAGCTACTAGCTATTATTGATAGCTAATACAGCTAACGTATTATTACTGTTACTTTCACCCACACAATGCGCTGATTTCTTCCTTCATGTTTTGGTGTTTTCCGGCTACTTCCTGGATAGTTCTGAAATGCTTGACGGGCATAGCAACAGTAACTAAGGGGGGCGGGACTTTGCGAAAGGTCAATTGGCCGTGTCTACGGGTGGGAAGCCGGATACGGGTATGTGTCCTGGTTGATGCACTAGCGCCTCCTCTGGTCGGTCGGGGAGCCTGTTCGGGGGGGAGGGGGAACTGGGGGGAATAGCGTGGTCCTCCCACGCGCTACGTCCCCCCTGGTGAAACTGCTCACTGTCAGGTGAAAAGAAGCGGCATGTGACGCCATATGTATTGGAGGAGGCATGTGGTAGTCTGCAGCCCTCCCCGGATCAGCAGAGGGGGTGGAGCAGACGGCCCGGAGGGCGGGGTCATTGCCCAGGAGAGAAAGGGGGAAGAAAAAGGTGAAGTTGAACGTAATTAAATGAGGTACATTGTGCCGGTGCCGGGATAGGGAGCGATGTCCAGACTGGAGAGCTGCTGGTTTGTGGTCTCTGTAGCGTAGACACACACCCACCAGTCCAACCAGTCCAGCCAGTCCAGTCGTCACGATGGTTGGTGTGTGTTGTTGAGAGCAGTCTCCACTTGTTTCCTTCACGTATGGCTCAAAGCCCACATCTCTAACACAACCCGTCATTTCGTCTGTGCAGAAATTAAACACACTCGCTCCTGTCGGGGACCAACTGGACTGCTGCCGGGCTAGTGTGTCTGTGTGTGTCTGTGTGTGTCTGTGTGTGTACAGTAGCTGGTCATTATGGTAGCATTGTACCCCCAGGGCCAAATGGCGGGGGGGGGGGGGGACTCTAGACTTTACAACACACACGCACGCACACGCACGCACACACGAAGAAGGTATTCAGAGTTGGTGGTGCACGTGGGCGAGGGGCTGAACAGCTGTGATGAGGAAAACACATGGCCCAGATGTAAGGTGAGAGAGAGAGAGGGAGCTGCAGAGGAGGGGGTGAGGAGGAAGGAGAAAGGGGAAGAGGCCAGGTTAGTGGAAAAAGTGTGGGATAAGAAATAGGGAGAGAATATACGAAGGCTCTGATTGACAGGAAGAACTAGAGAAAGAGGAGGTCAGATGGAGTGATGGAGGAGAGAGAGGTGGAGCGGGAGCCGGTGTTGTCTGTCCTCTCCTCTCCTGGCACGTTTCAACACCAGATGGTCTGGAGAAAGAGGAAGTTATGTAAAACACACACACACTGCCAACCATGTTGTGTGTGTGTGTGTGAAGTCAGGCAGTTGATCATAGACCCATGCCTGGCTTCAGTCCCGTCTCATATTGCTGCAGGTCTGTGATCCATCAGGTGTGGACAGGCTAACAGGGGTCTGTAGAAGACATTGCAGTCATGTTTGATCCCTCTAATGTGAAGCTGATGAAGTCTGGTTTTATGTTGGGAGCCCTTCATCAGGTCAGACGTGGTGAGCTTCGAGTCTCCTTCATCCTGGACTGGCAGCTTCCTCCAGGATCAGATCCTTCACACGCTCCCTCTATGGGAAGTAGAGTGCAGATGATAAGAGATGGTTCACCTGGTTGGGTTTCTATTCTTCTGGATCACGTGTTGTGAGGCGCAGCTTCTGTTTTCTGTTTACTCACATGAGAGGATAACTAGTACGTCTTGATGATACCCCATGATATCCAGTTTAGCACATCACAGAAACTTCCACCACAGCCATGTTTACTGGCCGTGTAGGTTCGCACACACATGGAATGTGAGTCCGGTTCCGTGGCTCTCTCGGTGTACTTAACATAGACTAACAACACTACAACACAACAATCTGCACACATACACACACAAACACTGACTTATCCAGGTGCAATAAGAGGTGGTAAGGTGCAGTGCTGCAGACAATATATCAGAGATGCTGACATACTACATGTTAGCTGCTTACTGACATACTACATGTCTGAGGTACATGTACATGACAGAGTGTGCCAGTATACCTTCAATGTACAGTGCAGTATATACATCATGTACAGCACAGTATGTACAACATGTACAGCACAGTATATACAAGTAAAGTACAGTACAGTAAATACAACATATACAGCACAGTATGTACAACATGTACAGTACAGTATATACATCATGTACAGTACAGTATATACAACACGTACAGTACAGTAAATACAAGTACAGCTGGGGAGGGCAGCAGACTTCCACGTGCCTCCTCCCATAAATGTGGAGTCGCCAGCCGCTTCTTTTCACCTGACAGTGAGGAGTTTCGCCAGGGGGACGTAGCGTGTGGGAGGATCAAGCTAGTCCCTCTGGTTTCCCCTCCCCGCTGAACAGGCCC
Source organism: Lampris incognitus (assembly GCF_029633865.1). Taxonomy (NCBI): domain Eukaryota; kingdom Metazoa; phylum Chordata; class Actinopteri; order Lampriformes; family Lampridae; genus Lampris; species Lampris incognitus. The sequence continues at coordinate 56,675,832 of NC_079221.1, read as the reverse complement.
CCCGACTGACCAGAGGAGGCGCTAGTGCAGCGACCAGGACACATACCCACACCTGGCTTCCCCCCCACAGATACAGCCAGTTGTGTCAGTAGGGACGCCCGACCAAGCCGGCGGTAACATAGTGACTCAAACCGGCGACCACCATGTTGGTAGGCAACGGAATAGACCGCTACGCCACCCGGATGGCCTCCATGTTTGTAAGGTGATCAGCCAGGTGTTTTGACGCCTCTTTAACACAGGCCTGGGGTGGATTTAGACACCGACAAGAATACATGATGAAAATTGCCGTGGTGAATAGAATGGCTTACAGTCAATGAAAACGGTCTCTAAGTGAGGGCTGCATGGTTTCTTCAACAGCGACATCCCTTCACCAACCTTCATTTATGTTAGAACATATGCCGCCGCCCCATTCCCCCCCCCATAGCTCCGTATGGCGATCCGCCCGGTGGGGTTGGAACTGCGGCAGATGAAGTGTACTGTCCGGTATAAGCTCACTAAGCCAGGGTTCAGTGAGACACAGGGCGGCAGATCTGGGAAAAGTCCTGGGTTTTTTCCCCCGTTTAGGAGCAGCAGTTCTTCCCTCTTGTTGGCCAGAGAGCGGACATTTGCTATGTGAATTGACAGGAGCGCGGTTCTAAATCCCCGCTGTCACAGCTTAACGAGCACTCCGGCTCGCTTCCCCCTTCAGTGTCTTTGTCACAGGCTGCACAGGGCTGTACTAATCAAGACCTTGGCAAGACTTTCGTTAAAATTTTCAATTAAAGTTGGTAATAAAATCTCTTCAGTTTGTCCAGTGGACAGCTGGAGGCTTAAAAATGCTCCCCTGCTGGATGCGATCAGTGAGTGGGTGCTGGAAACTAAACAAATAAACAAAAACGGAGAAAGTACAAGAGAGCACAGAACCGAGGCTGCTGTCTTAGGCACCATTTTGATGACCTATAGATAGATAGATTGTTTATTAGCCACACGACCAAGGCCGGTGGATTTGTTTTTGGTACAGCATCTTAAACTCTGCAGCACAATACATCCATGGATAACAACAGACACTCCACACATCCTCACCAACGATACAGTCACACAATAGCAGAAACAAACATAGTATTATGCACAACAATTAGGTGACTGGTAGTATGCATGCCAGTGGTGTTTGAGGAGGGACTATAGGGAGGAATTCAGAGTCCTGATAGCTAGGGGGGAAAACTGTGAAGCGTTTGGTCTTAGAGTCTTAGTGGACAGTGACCAGTAGCGCCTCCCTGAGGGAAGGAGCTGGAAGAGGTGATGAACAGGGTGTGAGGGGTTGGAGATGATCATTGCTTGCTTTACAGTCCGGTGACTATGTAGAGATTCAACTGAGGGGAGTGGGTTGCCTATTATTCTGGATGCCTTGTTGACAAGCCGCTGCAGTTTTTTTCCGTGTCTGACTGTCCGTGCCGCCATACTGTAATAATGTAATACTATAATACTGTAATACTGTAACAGAGGATGTTGTGATGGACTTGATAGTGGCTGAGTAAAACAGAACGAGCAGTTGATGTTTGATTCGGTATTTTTTAAGCTGCCTAAGAAAGTAAAGTTGTTGCTGAGCTTTTGCAATGATGTGTTCAGTGTTAGTTTTCCACTTCAGGTTGTTGCTGATGTATGTTCCAAGGAACTTAAAAGAGTCGTGGTGGGGATGGGGTCTCCGTTCATTTGTATGGGTGTTTTGGGATTCGGCATGCATTGGAAGTCGATATTGAGTTCTTGGGTTTTGGCTGTATTAAGCAAGTGACAGCTTGGTCTCCTGCAGTGCGGTACTGGGTTTCATCATTGTTGGAGATGAGGCCTACAATGGTTGTGTCGTCTGCGTATTTTATTATTTTCACAGAACTGCCCATGGATGTAAAGTGGGTGGTATAAAGTAAGAAGAGCCGGGGGAGAGAACACAGCCCTGAGGAGCACCTGTACTGGGGGTAAGGGGGTGTGAGGTTAGGTTATTAACCTTCACCCTCTGTGGCCTGTTCCACAGGAAGCTCTGAATCCAGTAGTATAAGGCTGGGTCAGTGTTCATATCCAAGAGTATGGTAAAGAGTTTGAGTGGGTTGATGGAGTTGAAGGTGGAACTAAAGTCTATGAACAGGATGCATGCGTAGGTGTTTCGTGTTTCCAGGTGTTTCAGGGCATGGTGGAGGGCTATGCTAACTGCATCCTCAACAGACTGGTTGGCTTGATAGGCAAATTGATATGGATATGGGTCCATCATTGGGGAGGTGCAGGATTCCATGTATGACAGAATGATGTGCTCCAATGCTTTCATGGCCACAGATGTTAGGGCAACTGGTCTGAAGACATTGAGGCAGGTGATCTTCGAGGACTTTGGCACAGGAATGATGGTAGAGAGTTTGAAGCACAGTGGGACTGTACATTGGCTTAGAGACGTGTTAAATATGGTGGAAAATATTGGGGCCAATTGTGCTGCACAGCGGTTCAACAAAGCAGGACTGATACTGGGCCTGCTGCTTTTCTAATGTTCAGCTTCTTGAATGTTGCTGTCACCTCATCCTCCTGGGTGCAGAAGGGTGGCATTGGAGTAGGAGTAGGGGGGATGGCTGGTGGAATAGGTTTTCAACCCATGCATAAAACTCATTTAATTTATCTGGGAGGTTATGGTCATTATCTGGAGGGGACCAGGGGCATTTTTGTAATCTGTCATTTCCTTCAGATGTTTTCATATTGATCTGGTGTTACTGGGACAGAATTGTTTTTCCAATTTTGTTGCGTAGCTGGACTTTCCTTTTCTTATTGCAGCACACAACTTATACTTGGCTGCTCTGTATTGATCCCTGTTTCCGTTTTTGTATGCCCAGTTCTTTCTTTGTGTAGGAGGTGTAATTCTTTGGAGAACCGTGTTTTTTTATAGCTATCCAGTGTCACTGTTTTGGTAGGGATGCACATTTCCTCGTAGAACTTGATGTATGACATCACCGTGTTAGTGAGTTCAGTATACGTTTATTGACAGAAACGTTTCATCACCCATCTTATGCCCTTTTTCCACTACATGGTACCGGCTCAACTCCACTCGACTCGCCCTTTTTTTCGTTTTCCATTACCGGCATTTTGGTAACTGTTAGCACTTTTCTGGTACCACCTTTGTCAAGGTTCCAAAAAAATTTAAGCAGGTACCAAAACCAATACAGACCTCTGGTTGGTCAGAGAAACACGTTACTGCTTCATCAATGCGTGGATGGAATGTCACCTGGCAATTTTAAATACTGAAGTGGTTGAAGCGGAGTTATCTTAAAAGTACATTTTGAAATTGAAAAAATGGAGAGCCGAAAGTCCAGCTACACTGAGGGGTACTGTTATGGTAATGGAAAACGACACAGAAGTGAGTCCAGTCGAGCCGGTACCATGTAGTGGAAAAGGGACATAAGTGACCTCTTCAGTCTCAACTGGCAGCAGGTATCTATCCATTCATTATCCAAACTGCTTATCCTGCTCTCAGGGTCGTGGGGATGCTGGAGCCTATCCCAGCAGTCATTGGGCGGCAGGCGGGGAGACACCCCGGACAGGCCACCAGGCCATCACAGGGTCTTGTCAAAATGGCGTATGACATGATAAAAGAGGCTAAGACGAAAACTGTTGTTTCAATGCAACTTCAAAAGGCACACCATGACATTGACTTATCTACACCGACACCTGCAATTGACAAAATTCATTCCAGTGTACAGGCATGAGTAGCATTAGCATTTTAGCTAATCAGAATTGCTTCACTCTTTGACTCTCTCTGACATACAAACACACAAGGTAACGGCAAATTGTTGTTACCAGTTTCCACGCCTGATTCTCACTCCCCACCCTTATAAACAATATAGTGACCGAAACCAACCAACGGTTTCATATGCAAATATGGGCGTGACCATTAACTAGAGTTACAATGGTCATTTGTACTATTCACAGAGGATTGGGGAATAGTTGCAATCACAGCATTGTAAGATGATGACAGTTGTACTCTTAGCCCCCCCAGTTCAGGGATGGTCGTTCCCTCTTCACATAGATGGTCTCTTTGACTCCCCATTCAAACCAGCCTTCCCCCCTATCGAGGCTTGTCACATCCTCATCCCTGAAAGAGTGGCCACTGGTCTGTAGATGGTGTAGACTGTGGAGTCCTGGCCTGTAGATGGTGTAGACTGTGCTATCCTGGTCTGTAGATGGTGTAGACTGTGGAATCCTGGTCTGCAGATGCTGTAGACTGTGCTGTCCTGGTCTGCAGATGGTGTAGACTGTGGAGTCCTGGCCTGTAGATAGTGTAGACTGTGGAGTCCTGGCCTGTAGATGGTGTAGACTGTGCAGTCCTTGCTTGACGTGTTAGCTCTCCTGTGTTGTGCCATCCTCTTGGCCAGTGTCTGTTTGGTTTCCCCAATGTACAAGTCATGGCAGTCCTCCTGGTACTTAACAGCTACACTACAATGTTCTGTTTGTTCCGGGGGACCTGATGTACAAGTCACATAGATGAGTGATGAAACGGTTTCCCACTAAACCTGGTGTCCAGCTGAATCATCTTTTCTGGAGTGAAGATGACTGACTACATTATAGTTTGTAACGTAGCCTCGTCCTGGCTCGGATAAGTCTCTTAATAATAATAATACATTTTATTTGTGGGCGCCTTTCAGAGCACTCAAGGACACCTTACAGAACACAGTAAAAAACCAGCAGCACTGTATCAGACAGCATAAAATCAAAACAAAGCAGGGTAGACAATAAAAAGTTAACACAACAGATAAGTATAAAATCATCATCTGCACCAAACTCAATGAAGCGTGGATCAGACTGAATATGCCAGTTTGAAAAGGTGCGTTTTGAGATGGGATGTGAAGGTTGAAAGAGAGTCAATGTTGCGAATTTCTTGTGGGAGAGAGCTCCATAGGCGGGGGGCAGAATGACTGAAGGCTCTAGACCCCATGGTAGTCAAGCTCACAACAGGAGGACCTCAGTTTTATCACTATTAAGTTTGAGGAAGTGGTATGAAAACCAGGATTTAATTTCTAGTAAGCATTCAGAAAGGGCAGTGGGCGGAAGAGTGGAGGTAGGTTTGGTGGATAGATAAAACTGGGTGTCATCCATGTAGCAGTGAAATTGAATGCCAAATTTCCTGAAAATGTGGCCAAGAGGTAATAGGTAAATAATAAATAGGAGGGGTCCCAATACAGAGCCCTGGAGAACACTGGTAGTAACAGGAAAGGACTGACTCTTGTCAGCGTTCAGAGATAGATTTATCAACAGATGAAGCTTTGACCCAGTAAAACTTCTCCAGATGTTACTGATCACCTGATTGATGATCAATCACCCTTGTCTTAAACCTCGTGTACACTAGTCTCTCCATAAGACACACACACACACACACACACACACACACACACACACACACACACACACACACACACACACACACACACACACGTGTCTTAGATGACAGTCTTGTACACTGACAGGCTTCTCCCCCCTCCATTATCCAGAACACTGTCTGCTTATTTAGAGACTCTCACACACACACTGTCTGTGACAGATTCAACTAACAAACTGCTGACCCCCCCCCCTTTCTCGCTTCGCTCTCGTCTCTCTCTCGGTTGTCTCTCTCTCTCTCTCGCTTGTCTCTTGTCTCTCTCTCTCGCTTGTCTCTTGTCTCTCTCTTGCTTGTCTCTTGTCTCTCTCTCTTGCTTGTTTCTTGTCTTTCTTGTTTCTCTCTCGCTTGTCTCTCATCTCTCTCTCGTCTCTCTTGTCTCTCTCTCGTCTCTCTCTCGTCTCTTGTCTCTGACTTTCTTGTCTCTCTCTTGTCTCTTGCTCTCTTTCAAATTTCAAATTTCACATTTGCTTT
>NC_079221.1:56589981-56664981 GCF_029633865.1 Lampris incognitus | reverse complement strand
CCCCCCACACACTGACAAAGCAGTGATTTAATGAGAGGTGGCTAGTGGGTCGCTAAACGCTAGGCTAACAGAACATTTAATGAGCGGTGGCTAGTGGGTCGCTACATGCTAGGGTAACAGAACATTTAATGAGAGGTGGCTAATGGGTTGCTAAACGCTAGGCTAACAGGACATTTAATGAGAGGTGGCTAATGGGTCGCTACACGGTAGGCTAACAGAACATTTAGTGAGAGGTGGCTAATGGGTCGCTACACAGTAGGCTAACAGGACATTTAATGAGAGGTGGCTAATGGGTCGCTACACGGTAGGCTAACAGAACATTTAGTGAGAGGTGGCTAATGGGTCGCTACACGCTAGGCTAACAACATTTAATGAGAGGTGGCTAGTGGGTCGCTAAACGCTAGGCCAACAGAACATTTAATGTGAGGTGGCTAGTGGGTCGCTAAACGCTAGGCTAACAACATTTAATGTGAGGTGGCTAGTGGGTCGCTACACGCTAGGCTAACAGGACATTTAATGAGAGGTGGCTAATGGGTCGCTAAACGCTAGGCTAACAGAACATTTAATGTGAGGTGGCTAGTGGGTCGCTAAACGCTAGGCTAACAGCATTTACTGAAAGGTGGCTAGTGGGTCGCTACACGCTAGGCTAACAGAACATTTGAGACTGGGGCCACTTCAGAGGAGAAGGCTCTCACAGGGCGCCTGAAGTGGATGAGAGGAAAGAGGGGTGCGGAGAGAGATGGAGCGATAGAGAGAATCAGATAGAGAACAATACAGACATCGACGCTGTGAGGGAGGGAGGGAGAAAACGAAAAAGGAGGCGACAATAAAATGGCAACAGATGAAAAGAAGGAATATGTCAGTGGCTCCCCTTCTGGAATCAAACACTCCTTTTTTCCCCTGAATCAAAGCAGCAGGTGAAGACGGGGGCACTTCATTTGCATTTCCCAGACAGGTGGTGTTCATGGTGGGCTAACGAGACGTGTGTTCAGCTCACTGTGAGGGGCATAGCCCCTCACAGTGAGCTGCCTGGCTCTGTAGACTCTGTAGACCCACTGACCAGACACACAGCCTCAGTCCTTCCCCAACCATGTCGACTAATAACACAAGGGAACACAGGATGCTTTTATCCACAGCAAGGTCAAAGGTCAAACCATTTTCCTGTCCTCCTGCATGATTATAGAGCAAAGAAGGTGAGACAGTTTTTCATTCAGTCTCACTTGGGAGCTGGCCAGTATAATCACAGTTTATTACTACTGGGAGCTGGGAGCTGACCAGTATAACCACAGTTTATTACTGCTGGGAGCTGACCAGTATAACCACCATCTCTTACTGTTGGTTACTAGGAGGTGACCAATATAACCATAGTCTCCTACTATTGGCTACCGGGGGCTGACCAGTACAACAATCCTTCTACTGTTGGTTACTGGTAGCTGTTCAGTACAACCATTCTTCTAGTGTTGGTTATTGGGAGCTGACCAGTACAGCCATCCTTCTAGCATTGGTTACTGGGAGCTAACCAGTACAACCATTCTTCTAGTGTTGGTTATTGGGAGCTGACCAGTACAGCCATCCTTCTAGCATTGGTTACTGGGAGCTAACCAGTACAACCATCCTTCTACTTTTGGTTACTGGGAGCTGACCAGTACAGCCATCCTTCTACTGTTGGTTACTGGGAGCTGACCAGTACAGCCATCCTTCTAGTGTTGGTTACTGGGAGTTGACCAGTACAGCCATCCTTCTAGTATTGGTAACTGGGAGCTGACCGGTACAACCATCCTTCTGCTGTTGGTTACTGGGAGCTGTCCAGTACAACCATCCTTCTAGTGTTGGTTACTGGGAGCTGACCAGTACAGCCATCCTTCTACTGTTGGTTACTGGGAGCTGACCAGTACAACCATCCTTCTAGTGTTGGTTACTGGGAGCTGACCAGTACAACCATCCTTCTGCTGTTGGTTACTGGGAGCTGTCCAGTACAACCATCCTTCTACCATTGGTTACTGGGAGCTGATCAGTACAACGATCCTTCTACTGTTGGTTACTGGGAACTGACCAGTACAACCATCCTTCTAGTGTTGGTAACTGGGAGCTGACCAGTACAGCCATCATTCTAGCGTTGGTTACTGGGAGTTGACCAGTACAACCATCCTTCTAGTGTTGGTTACTGGGAGCTGACCAGTACAGCCATCCTTCTAGTGTTGGTAACTGGCAGCTGACCAGTACAACCATCATTCTAGTGTTGGTAACTGGGAGCTGACCAGTACAGCCATCCTTCTAGTGTTGGTTACTGACAGCTGACCAGTGCAACCATCCTTCTAGTGTTGGTAACTGGGAGCTGACCAGTACAGCCATCCTTCTAGTGTTGGTTACTGGCAGCTGACCAGTACAACCATCCTTCTAGTGTTGGTAACTGGGAGCTGACCAGTACAGCCATCCTTCTAGTGTTGGTAACTGGCAGCTGACCAGTACAACCAGTCTCCTGTTTTGCACGGCTGTTGGGTGTCTGTCAAAAGTGGCATGCCTTGCTGAAAGGACGCTGAGCAGACTGGTTGAGGACAGTGAATCAGGATTTCCTCATCTGGGCTGCTGTGGTTTGTGTTGTCTCGGTGGCAAGGCTGGTGCCACAGGAGGGTCGGGAGACGAGGGACGGACACGGGGTTGGCGAAAACACAGGCTCTCATTTATGTACAATGTTTACAGAGTCCACTGTCTTTGCCCGCATGCTGCACGTGTTGTCGCTCCACGGTGCTGGAGACTTACTTCCTGTCTCCGTTCTCGTCCAGTTTCTGTTCTGTCTTGCCTGTGTTGTGTTGTGTTGTGTTGTGTTGTGTTGTGTTGTGTTGTGTTGTGTTGTCAGTGTGTCAGTCCAGAACCCGGCGTCACTGCAGGACATAAAGAGCAGGTTGTTAGATTGATGGCAGCACGGTGGTGCAGTGGTTAGCACGGTGGCCTCACAGCATAAAGGTTCTGGGTTCGAGCCCCGGGGTAGTCCAACCATGGGCGGGCTGTCCAGGGTGTCTCCCCGCCTTCCGCCCAATGACTGCTGGGATAGGCTCCAGAGTCCCCGCAACCCTGAGAGCAGGATGAGGGGTTTGGATAATGGATGGATGAATGGTTGGATGTATGGATGGATGGGTGGGTGGATGGATGGATGGATGGATGGATGGATGGATGGGTGGGTGGGTGGATGGATGGATGGGTGGATGGATGGATGGATGGATGGATGTTACCTTGACACACCTGAGGCTGATCACTAATCAGCCTCGCTATCGCGTCTGCTCTCCCACAATCCACGCCCCCTCTCTCTTCGCTTGCAGCCAAGGCTGAAAAATCCCCACTACCACCTACCCCCAATAGGCAGACCCCCCCCCCCCACCACCACCACCACCACCCTGGAACGAGAGAGGAAATCGCCCACGTCCATCTGCGTCCCCAGCCTATGGACCACCTGGAACCTGAACGGCTGTAAGACTGGAGACCAACGGGTTATCCACGCTTTGGTGTCCTACCTGCAATGGAGTACCACATGGAGTACCACTGGAGTACCACATGCCTCCTCCCATACATGTGGAGTCGCCAGCCGCTTCGTTTCACCTGACAGTGAGGAGTTTCACCAGGGGGACGTGGCGCGTAGGAGGAGTCCCCCCAGTTCCCCCTCCCTCCCGAACAGGTGCCCCGACCAACCAGTGGAGGCGCTGGTGCAGCAACCAGGACACATACCCACATCCGGCTTCCCAGCCGCAGACACGGCCAGTTGTGTCTGTAGGGACGCCCGACCAAGCCAGAGGTACCACGGGGATTCGAACCGGCGATCCCCGTGTTGGTAGGCAGCGGACTAGACCACCACACTCCTTTTCTACAGTGCTGGACTGTGCTCTTTCTCAGCCAGCTTGCAGCTCTATGTACAGCACCCGGCGCTGTCCTGTCTCCTCCGCCACCCCCACCCCCCTCTCCCTCCGCCTGCAGCCCGGGCTGAACCACCCCACCACCCCCCCCCTCTCCCTCCGCCTGCAGCCCGGGCTGAACCACCCCCCACCACCACCCCCCTCCCTCCGCCTGCAGCCTGGGTTGAACCACCCCCACCCCTCTATCCCCCTCCCTCCGCCTGCAGCCCGGGCTGAACCACCCCCACCCCCCTATCCCCCTCCCTCCGCCTGCAGCCCAGGCTGAACCACCCCCACCCTGTGCTTCCCCCCATGGCTAGTGGTCGTGGATCTGGAGGCTGCGTGTCTGTTTGCGTGTGTGTGTGTGTGTGTGTCTACTTGAGGTTTTTTGTTGTTGCTTTGTTTCTTCCTCTACATGGCTTACGTGTTAGTGTTGTTAGTGTATTACTGTGTGAGTGTGCTTGCGTGTTTATTGGCCTGGTGGTTTGTGTGTTTGTGTGCATATTTGTAAGCCTGTGTGTGTGTGTGTGTGTGTGTGTGTGTGTGTGTGTGTGTGTGTGTGTACACACGTGTGGAGGAGGGGCAGACATATAAATGAACCAAATAAAGCCTATTTTTATCTACCATTTCCTTTTGTGTAGCGTTCTATTTACTGACAGCTCTATTTAAACATTACTGTAGTACTAACATGTACTGTAGTACTATAAACATTACTGTAGTACTAACATGTACTGTAGTACTAACATGTACTGCAGTTCTATAAACATTACTGTAGTATTAACGTACTGCAGTACTATAAACATGTACTATAGTACTAACATGTACTGCAGTACTATAAGCATTACTGTAGTACTAACATTGTACTGCAGTATTAACATGTAGCAGTACTATAAACATTACTGTAGTACTAACGTACTGCAATACTATAACCATGTACTGCAGTACTAGCATGTAGCAGTACTATAAACATGTACTGCAGTACTAAAAACATGTACTGTAGTACTACCATGTAGCAGTACTATAAACATGTACTGCAGTTCTAACATGTAGGGTGGTCTGACAGGACATGGAAGCAGGGCAGGCTAGGCTAACTGCTAGCCCATGCAGACCAGCAGTTCTGATAACACCAAGATAACACCAAGGGCGGTCTGACAAGACGTGGACGATGGGCAGGCTAGGCTAACTGTTAGCCCATGCAGACCGGCTGTTCTGATAAAACCAAGATAACACTGAGGGGGGTCTGACAGGACGTGGAAGCAGGGCAGGCTAGGCTAACTGTTAGCCCATGCAGACCGGCTGTTCTGATAAAACCAAGATAACACTGAGGGCAGTCTGACAGGACGTGGAAGCAGGGCAGGCTAAGTTAACTGCCAGCCCATGCAGACCGGCAGTTCTGATAACACCAAGATAATACCGATGGCGGTCTGACAGGACGTGGAAGCAGGGCAGGCTAGGCTAACTGCTAGCCCATGCAGACCGGCAGTTCCAATAACACCAACATAACACTGAGGGCGGTCTGACAGGACGTAGAAGCAGGGTAAGCTAGGCTAAGTGCTAGCCCATGCAGACCGGCAGTTCCAATAACACCAAGATAATACCGAGGGCGGTCTGACAGGACATGGAAGCAGGGCAGGCTAGGCTAACTGCTAGCCCATGCAGACCGGCAGTTCCAACAGTCGTCCTGGCTTGCCGTTCGTTCATCCGTGTGTTCTCTTGGACAGTGAATTGTTTGAAGTGTCTTGTAAATTTACTGAATGGGCTGTGTTGTTGACCGTGTTTTCTTGTTTTGTTGTTGTTGTTGTTGTTGTTTTGTGCTTTGTTCTCCCTGGTTTTGTATGTTTTCATGGTGTCATTTTTGGGAGGTTTTGGACATGTGTTTTTGTCTTTTGTGTTGCACTGCTGCGGATCAGAAGAAACTAAATTTCGTCTCTTTTGTGTATGTAAGTGTATGAATGAGATGACAACAAATTGTTCCTAATCCTGATTCCTGATCAGCAAAGATGTGATATTAATAAGTTTAATAAGGAGGTAAAAACTGTTTGTGTTTATGTGTGTGTGTTTGTGTGGGGGGGGGTCACTCACTGTCCCTCACAGTGTGGCAGGTAAAGACATACTCTGCTGCTGGACTGCAGCTTTCTATGTGCTCTCCCAGCAGGACTGGTATTTTGTTTTTGTTGGTTAAGCTGGTTGTGTGGTCAGATTCAGGATGTTTGAATGTGGGGAAATATGTTGTTGAGACTGACTGGAGTGGAGTGTTGTGTGTTCTGTTAGAAATTGCAGCTCTGTCTCGACTTTGTCTTCCTTGCACAACTGGCAGAGCCACTTCACTTTGTGGAGCCATGATTTTTTTGTACCAGCCTGTCTCGATGGCCGGGTTGTGCTCACTGAGTGTGTACTTTGTCAGAGTAGTTTTGCTTCGTGTCAGTCACTAGTCAGGTGATCTGTCTGTCTGTTCAGGGCTAGCTAACACTGCGTGTTGCTATGTGCTTTTGTTTGTGTGTTCCATTTGGTAATGTAGTTCTGTTTCTGGTGTTGTATAATTTGGTTGAGTCTAACTGATGTGTTCTCAGACTGGTCCTGAGGCAGAGCAGGGTTAGAAAGTGAACAAGGCATCTGGACTTTGCTCGGCTCTTGGCATTGCAGGGCTTTGTCCTGACAGGAGAGTAGGGTCACTGTTTTTTAGATGAAGCCAATATTCGAGTGCTCTTTCTTGAATTTTGGTGTATGATGGGAATTTTGATGTATGATGGGAATTTTGGTGTATGATGGGAGTTGGCCTAATTCATCTCTACAGGCTTTGTTTGTGGTTTTTCTGTGCACCTGCAAGGTGCTTTTGCAGAACTTTAAATGCATAATTTCGACTAAGTGTTAGTCCAATTGGGCCGAATTCTGGTAAGAAAGAGGACCCCACACCATGGAGGAGAATAGCTTCTATGACAGTTTCAAATAATTTGAGCCTGATTCAGATTGGAATTTGAATGTAGATGTGACATTTCATTGCATAGGAAGCCCTGCGGGCTTTCTCTCTAAGTTCGTTTACTGCTGGGTTAAAACTTCCAGTGAAACTTTTTTCAATCCTAAATAATTACAATTTGTAAAGTTGTCTAATTTGTGTGTTTCCCTGAGATCTGGATCCTTTTTGAAAAAGTCCTTGTCTTTGTCTTTTTCATGTTTACTGCCAGGGCCCAGGTCTGGCAGTAGGTCCAAGTTCTGCTGTAACCCCTGTTTTGCAGGAGTCAGCAGAACTAGGTCATCTGTGTAGAGCATGAATGTGATCTCTGAGTCGTGCAGAGTGAGACCAGGTCTGGCAGTCGGTCCAAGTTCTGCTGTAACCCCTGTTTTGCAGGAGTCAGCAGAAGCAGGTCATCTGCGTAGAACAGGAATGTGGTCTCTGAGTCGTGTCGAGTGAGACCAGGTGCTGTTAATTTCTCTAGGATGGTGGCCAAAGTCAGGCTCACACAGCAGCCCTGTCTCACGCCACGCTTCTGAGAGAAAAATGTTGTCCTTCTGTCGCCAGATTTCATACTGCACTTGCTTGTGTACATTGATTTAATTATGTTGTATGTTTTCCCGGCTACACCAGATTCAGTAAGTGTAAAATAGACCATTGTGCCAAATAGAATGGAATGCCGTTTTGAAATCTATGGAACATGCAAAGATTTTGTTATTTTTTGGGTTAACATGTTTATCAGTTAAGGTGTGTAGGGTGTAAATATGACCTGAAGTGCCGTGTTTTGGTACAAATCCAGTTTGACTTTTATGCAAGACATTGTGTTTGGCAAGGAAGTTTATGAGTCTCGAATTTATAATGCTACGAAGAACCTTCCCCAGATGACTGTTCACACAGATGCCTTGGATCGGGTCGACTTTATCTCCGGTTTTGAAAATCGGTGTGATGAGACCATGATTCCAGATGTCAGGGAAGTAACCTACACCCAGAATCAAACTGAAGATATTCAGGATGGCCAGCTGGAATTGTGGGCTTGTGTATTCCAGCATCTCAATCATGATGCCGTCAAGCCCACTGGCTTATTTTGGGTTTTAGTGCTCTAGTTCTTCTCTGAGTTCCTACTCATTAATGAGGGACTCCAGCGGATTTTGATTTTCTTTTATTGCCAGTTCTGGTTTATTTAATGTTGTTATTTGGTTTTGATGTGGGTCTGGATGGCATGGTACTAGACTCTAGAGAAGTGTTGGGAAATGACTGACCAGGATGTTTCCATTTTGTATTGCTGGTTCTACCGATTTGAGTTTCTTAAGATTATTCCATGTTTACTAGAATCGGTTTGTGTTTATGGACTCCTCAATTAATGTAAGTTGTTTGTGTGTGTTGTGCCTTTTTAATCCTGAGTGTATGTGTGTAGTGTTTGTGTGTCACAGTAAAGAAGATACAAGTCCACATTTCCTGGATCTCTTGTGTTTTTGATTGTACGATCTCATAAACTTTTGTCAAACTTCTTTACATTCTTTATCAAACCAGTTGTTGCCTTTGAGATTCTTGCGTTTATTTTCGGGTTGTTTCAACTGTGTTTTTTTTTTTTTTTTTTTTTTTGCGGCAGTCTGTAAGATGATGTTTACAGTCTGTAAGATGATGTTGTTTACATATCTAACTGCATCATGTGTGCCTTCTGTGCTGTGAGCATATGTGGTGTCCAGAAAGGATCTAATACTAGTGTTTGTATTTCGGGGGTGCTGATTGCTTTCTGGAACTCCGTTGTGCTGTTTTTGGCCCATCTGTATGATTTCTTGATATTAAACAGCTTGCAGGGTTATGGAGGTGTGGTGTTGTGTGTCTGTGTCCTTTGGAGAAGCAGTAATTTGGCTGTGGTCAGACAGAGGGGGCAGTGGTTTAACTGTTAATCCACTGAGAGAGAAAGGCTCTAGATCTGTTACCATGTAATCAACTGTGCTGTTGCCAAGAGGTGAACACAAAGTCTGTCTACCTAAAGACTTATCATTGTAGGGATTCCGGGTAGTGTAGTGCTCTATTCCATTGCCTACCAACACGGGGATCGCCAGTTCGAATCCCAGTGTTACCTCCGGCTTGGTCAGGTGTCCCTATAGACAATTGGCCGTGTCTGCGGGTGGGAAACCGGATTTGGGTATGTGTCCTGGTCGCTGCACTAGCACCTCCTCTGGTAGGTCGGGGAGCCTGTTTGGGGAGGGAGGGGGAACTGAGGGGAATAGCGTGATCCTCCCACGCGCTACGTCCCCCTGGTGAAACACCTCACTGTCAGGTGAAAAGAAGCAGCTGGTGACTCCACATGTATGGGAGGAGGCATGTGGTAGTCTGCAGCCCTCCCCACATCGGCAGAGGGGGTGGAGCAGCGACCGGGACGGCTTGGAAGAATGGGGTAATTGGCCAAGTACAATTGGGGAGAAAAGGGGGGAACCCCCCCCCCCAAAAAAGTAGTAGTAGTAGTTGTCCAAATATATGAACATTACCCAATTCTGTACTGCAGTCAGGTAAATATATGAAAATTACCCAATTCTGTACTGCAGTCAGGTAAAGAGCCAGTGTGTGCGTTCAGGTTCCCACAGATTAGCATACTTCTCTGGTCGCTGAAGCTGCAGATTTGCTCGTGGAGAATGGGGAAGATATGTCCATCATAGTATGGTGATTCACTGGGGGGAATGTAGATGGCACATAGGAATATGTGTGTTGGAGGGTTAATGATGTTATGTTTTATACTAAGCCATATGTGTGACCGTTCATATTTTATGGGGGTAATTTAATTTGACATTTCTTCTTTGTACCAGACAATAATCCCTCCTGAATCACTCCCTCTTTTAACAGTGGGGAGTTTGACTGATGACAGAATAATTGGGGGAAAGTGAGTGACAGAGCCTGATCTGCACCAGGTCTCTTGGAGTATAATGATAGCTGTGTCTCTGGTGTCCTCTCTGAATTTATGGAATTCAGTCTTAATCCGAACAGTAAAGAATTAAGACCCTGAATATTCCACATGGAAACTGTAAAAGACTTCATCATTACTGTTTGCATATACAAATACAAACACCAGAGGTTGAATCAGTTCATCTGGACACAACGTTTACTGAGAGAAACGTTCCATCATCATCTAAGTGACCTCCTCAGTCTCATCTGACTGCAGGTACCCCACCCTTATAAACAATACAGTGACTGCAGTTACCTCCACCCTTATAAACAATACAGTGGCATAACGACCCAAACCAACAGCCAGTTTCATATGCAAATAAGGGTGTGACCATTAACTAGAGTTACAGTGGTCATGTGTACTATTCACAGAGGATTGGGGATTGTTTGCAATCACAGCGTTGTAAGATGGCGACAGATGTACTCTTAGCCCCCCCCCCCCCGGTTCAGGGATGGTCGTTCCCTCTTCCCATAGATGGCCTCTTTGACTCCCCGTTTCAAACCAGTGTTCCTCCCTATCAAGTATGGTCACATCCTCATCCTTGAAAGAGTGGGATTGGCCACTGGCCTGTAGATGGTGTAGACTGTGGAGTCCTGGTCTGTAGATGGTGTAGACTGTGGAGTCCTGGTCTGTAGATGGTGTAGACTGTGGAGTCCTGGTCTGTAGATGGTGTAGACTGTGGAGTCCTGGCCTGTAGATGGTGTAGACTGTGGAGTGCTGGCCTGACATGGTAGCTCTCCTGTGTTGTGCAATCCTCTTGGCCAGCGTCTGTTTTGTTTCCCCAATGTACAAGTCACGACAGTCCTCCTGGCACTTAACAGCGGACAGTTGTTTTCCTTCTCTTGTCTTCGATTGGCTGGTGCACTGTTTGGGGTCTTCCTGGCTTTGACAAACGCCCAGTTAGGATAACCACACTTAACCAGGGCCTGTTTAATGTGGGATTTCTTCCCTTCCCCGGCCACTGTGTCGGTGGAGACGTTGTCAGCTCGGTGGTCCAGCGTCCTGATGACTCCTAGTTTGTGCTCCAGTGGATGATGAGAGTCAAACCTTAAGTACTGATCAGTATGTGTTGGTTTACGGTAAACATCAACAATCAAATGTCCCCCATCACCAACTGCAGTTTCACAGTGTAAGAAGGCTAACCTGTCATGTTCCACATCCTCCCTGGTGAACTTGATGTGGTGTCCACAGACTCAAGGTGGTCGGTGAAATGTGCTACTTCCTGAGATTTAATTTTAAGCCAGGTGTTGTCCACAAATTTGAACCAATGGCTAGGTGGTGTCCCTGGATGGGACATCGGAGCCTCTTTTCCACTTCCTCCATGTACAAGTTGGCCACTACAGGTGAGACTGGGGAACCCATAGCACACCCATGCCTCTGCCTATAGTACTGCCCCCTGTATGTGAAGTACGTGGACTGAAGACACAACTGCAGGAGCAGACACACTTGGTCAGTGTTAAGGGTGGTGCTATTGCTAAGGGTGGGGTGGTTTTGTAATTACATACGGACTACCTCCACTGCTTCATCAACAGGAACGTACATGAAGAGAGACTTAACATCATAAGAGACCGTTGTTTCATCCTCTCCATGATGATGTTCCTCACCTTATCCACAACATCCATAGTGTTGTGAATGTGATGTTCATTACTGCTTCCCAACGGGTTCAGAACAGATGCCAGAAACTTAGAGAGGTTATAGGTCACTGAGTTAATCATACTAACAATAGGTCGTAATGGCACATCCTGTTTATGTATCTTAGGTAACCCACACAGACTAGGTGTAGCGCCCCCTGGGTATAATATGTGGTACAACATTCTGTCAATAACATTGTCCTGTTCTAACAGCTTCAGACAATCCATCACCTTTTTCCTGTAACCACTGCCTGGATCTGGTGTCAGGGGCTCATAAGTATTCATGTCGCTAAGTGACGTCATAACGTTCTCGTGATAGTCTGTCTGGTTTAATACAACAGTGCATCTGCCTTTGTCCGCCAGAAGGATGAGGATGTTATTGTCTCTACTGAGAGTCGAGAGAGCTTTCCTGTCGTCTGTACTGATGTTGGATGGGTGCACCTTCACATTGCTGAGGCAGCCTGAAACCCCAGTTGCTCTGCTTCCAGGTCTGCAATGTTGTTTTTATTGATCACTGATTCTGTGGCTGTGATCAGGTCCACTAGCGGGATTTCCCTCGGCGTGACAGCAAAATTCAGCCTCTTAGCAAGGATGTCTTTCTCCTCCTGGGTGAGTTGCCTGTCAGACAGATTCTTCACCCACTTGTCCACATCGCCGGCGTGTGTCTGCCGATGTCTCTCTGTCTGCCATACAGGTCGCCATCCGTGGTTTGCCGATGTCTCTGGCGTGCAGCAAGTAAGTCGAACGTATTTGTGCCTGGTTTTCGACTTTTCGTGTTGCACTAGATGAGCCTTACTAGTGATCTCAATCACACGTTCGAAAGTGGTGTCATCCAGATGCGATGTGAGTGTGTTGAATCTGCTCCTCTTTGGCTTCCAAAGCGTCGATAGTAAAATCGGGTTTGTCTCACACGTTCGTTCAACAGCTGGTTCTGTGCCCTCTGGAGGATCTGCTTAGCTCGGTGGCCCTTGATGCAAGAATTTCGTTTGCAGGCTCTTAGGTGTAATCCTGCTCTGTCTGCATCTGAGGCTGAATCTTAGCTGGTTCCTGTAATCTGCCATTTTACACGCTGTTTGCTCATACTCACGTCCAAGTTTAAGGCAGTCATCACTGACATGAGTCAAATGTCTCGATGCAGCCTCAATAATCCACTCAGCTAAACTGAGAAATGAAACATATCTGTCAGTAAACGTTGTGCCCAGATAAACTGATTCAACCTTCTTTGATTTGCTTACCTGGATTATTGAGCATGCATCAAGACAAGAAAGAACACTGTTTGGAACAATTCGTCTGTTTATTTAGTAGACTAGACCCAGAGGCTATTAGGCTAAGGTACAATAAGTCTGTGCCTTGCAATCAGTGTCTCATGCTGGGCAAACACCCCAAAAACGAAAACGTGCAACACTGCTCACTTTGCCATGGCCTGGGTTGAATTTGGAGGTTTGCGGGTCGGGTCGGGTTCAGGTGGTTAATTAACGGATATACTATGTAGCGGTCCAGGTGGGGCGGATTGACTTTCATAATGGGTCGGGTTAAAAAACCCTGACCTGTGAATTCTACTCACAACTGTCCTTGTCCTGTCTCTGCTAGGGCTTTGATAGCGTTAAAGTCCTCCTGGACAGAGCAAAGACTGGCCTCACTGCCTTGAAGCATGATGGGCTGTACCTGTCCTCATCTTCAATGACTGTCTCCCATTGCAAAAGCCTCCCTTTTTATGATGGTCATCGTGGGCACAGATAGCTGTACGCCGGGCATCAGTACTGTCTGTGTACAGTGACGGGTTAGTTATAACCAGTCTTCTGCTTGTGCAGCAGAAATCTGCGATCAGAGCCTCTGGGTTTTCTAACAGTTTTTTGTGTTTATAAGCTTTCTTTGCCTGTGCACCTTTCACTTATGTTGGGTAGTTAATGACAAGGGTGCAGGGTTTTTCCACAGTATTGTGCAATATGAGTTGTTATAATAGTTATAATTATTATGTTATAATGTTGCAATAATGACTTGCTGCCTCAAGTGAAGGAGTTCAAGTATCTCAGGGTCTTGTTCACGAGTGAGGACAGGATGGAGCGGGAGATTCACAGGCGGATTGGTGCGGCAACAGCAGTAATGCGGACGTTGTACCAGACCATTGTGGTGAAGAAGGAGCTGAGCCAGAAGGCAAAGTTCTAAATTTATCAATCTTCGTTCCAACCCTCACCTATGGTCATGAGCTTTGGGTAGTGACCGAAAGGGTGAGATCATGAATACAAGCGGCTGAAATGAATTTCCTCCGTAGGGTGTCTGGGCTCAGCCTTAGAGATGGGGTGAGGAGCTCGGCATCCGGAGGGAGCTTGGAGTAGAGCCGCTGCTCCTTCACATCAAAAGGAGCCAGTTGAGACTGTACGGGCATCTGATTAGGATGCCTCCTGGGTGCCTTCCTTTGGAGGTTTTCCGAGCACGGCCAACTGGGAGGAGACCCCGGGGTAGACCCAGAACTCGCTGGAGGGACTACATGTTCAATCTGGCCTAGGAACGCCTTAGGATCCCCCAGGAGTAGCTGGAGGGCATTGCTGGGGAGAGGGACGTCTGGAGTGCCCTACTTTACTTGCTGCCACCGCGACCCGACCCTGGAGAAGCGGCTGATGATGAATGAATGAATGAATGAATGAATTTTGCGATATTGTATGATTCATGATGGCTCCTTTACGGCTCTGCTGCTCCCTATGCTGTTTCTAAGCAAGCTACTGTAATTTAGTGCAGGGGTAGCCTTTGTACATCTTGAGGTAGAAACTTAAAATAAGAGTGTTGTGGCTATGAAGGGGCTTGCCTTACTACTCTACCACTTCACTTGAGAGGAAGATTGTGCTAGAGTTTGGTGTCTAATCCTTTGGTTTGGAGTTTTTTTTTGTTTTGTTTTTTGTCCTTAGCTTAGCATTTTGTCCTTAGCTTAGCAAAGCCTTCCATCTCCGCTTCTGTGTCATTAGCTGTCATGTTAGCCAAGTTAGCTCCTCTGTGCCTCTTTTTTTGTCTGCCATGATCCATTTCTTTATGGTTTTCTTCCAAAAGGTCGTCCCCTTGCTGTTTTCCTCTCTTTTAGGTTTAACAGGTTTATCTCAGCTCAAAACTATTTTTCATTTCTATAAGAGCTTCAGTGAAACATGACTCTCTCTCTTGCTCTTTTTCTTTCTCGCTCTCTCTCCCTCGGTCTCCCACCACCCTCTCTCTCTCTTTCCAGTGAGGACGTGTGTAAGCGTGGTTTCACGGTCATCATTGACATGCGCGGCTCTAAGTGGGACCTCATTAAGCCCCTGCTGAAGACCCTGCAGGAGGCGTTCTCTGCAGAGATCTGCGTGGCTCTCATCATCAAACCCGACAACTTCTGGCAGAAACAGAAGACCAACTTTGGCAGTGCCAAATTCACCTTCGAGGTCAGTTTTCTGCCAGATTTAAAGACTTAAAGGATTGCAGCTGGCGGGTGTTACTTTTCTTTTCGCAAATATTTTATAATATCTCACTGTTATCTCATCAGTGAAATATCTCATCTATCAGGATGTATGCTTGGAAGTGTGAGCTAACTTATCACCTGACACACCTTTTGGCCACACAGAAAGTTTGGACCTCACCAAGACTCTGTCGTTCAAACCAGTTAAATTCAGATGAGATTAAATTTGATCAAATTAATATAATATGATTTTTCTTGTTTTGGTTTTTCATCATGTCTTCCAGACCAGCATGGTGTCAGTGGAGGGGCTAGCTAAACTGGTGGATCCCTCCCAGCTAACAGACGACTTCGAAGGCTCTCTGGACTACAACCATGAAGAATGGATTGACCTGAGAGTCTCTCTGGAAGAGTTCATGACCAGTGCCGTTCACCTGCTCTCCAGATTAGAGGATTTACAGGTAGGTAGGTAGTTGGGTAGATAGATAGATGAATGGATGGATGGACGGACAGACAGATGGATAGACAGACAGATCAGGTGTTACCAAAGTCCTTCAGGTCCGGACCAACCTGTGCAGATTAGTTTTGGCCGTGGGACCCACCAGATAATTTGTACAGCAAAATAAGTTTCTTATTTAATTCATTCATTCATTATTCAAGCCGCTTATCCGAATTAGGGTCGTGGGGGTGCTGGAGCCTACCGCAGCAGTCATTGGGAAGCTGGTGGGGAGACAACCTGGACAGGCCACCAGACCATCACAGGGCCGACACATAAACAACAGTTATAAGTCAACAATTATGAATGCCTCAGAACAGCTGCATTGGGCGTCTGGGTAGCATAGCGGTCTATTCTGTTGCCTACTAACTTCTTACCCACCATTCTTCTTCTTACCCTCTTCTTCTTACCACCTCTTACTTACCACTTCTTACCTACCTACCATCTACCTACCATCTGCCTACCACCTCTTACCTACCATTCTTCTTCTTACCTTTTTCTTCTTACTACTTCTTGCCTACCTACCATCTCATCTACCGATCACCTCTTACCTACCTACCTACCTACCTACCTACCTACCTACCTACCTACCTACCTACCTACCTACCTACCTACCTACCATCTACCTACCACCTCTTACCTACCTACCTACCTTCTACCATCTACCTACCACCTCTTACCTACCTACCTACCATCTACTCTACTATTTCTTATTTTACTGCATAAAATATTTTTGTAAAATAAGAAATGAATTCTTAATTAATGACTAACACAACATAAGACCATCTGCAGAAAGGAGAATAACTCTAGATCAATGCTCGACAGTAAGCACTACACCGCCTTCCCCCTGTTGTGTTAAAGAAAAAGTGGAGGACTGAATTATAAAAAAGAAAAAAGAAAGCCACGACTGTGCTCTTGCTTAACCAGGAATGATGATTGCCCCAGGTCATAGCTGCAGTACTCCTAACTGACACCTCGTGGATGTTCAAGAGAGGTTTAAGTCTGTTCACTGGACGTTAGTTTCGGTTTTCCACAAGGATGGCTGTTTCACTTCTGACGCCGGGTGGTGAAACCTCATTATTTATCCCCCACTGGATGTCGGATAAGACATTAATAGGGCTAACCATTTAGGTTTTCATCTCAGTGAGCCCAGCAAACAGTTTCAAAAACCTTCAGTTTCACATCTGCCCTGCAGGTGAGTGAGTCCTGATTGCTCCTTTGCTTTTTCCTTCATAACATTACATTACAGTAATTTAGCCGACGCTCTTATCCACGCAACTTACAATAAGTGCATCATTTAACATAGGAAATCAGGGGAACGACTAGTCATCAGAGGTCATAAGTCATCTAAACAAGCATCTACGTAAGAGCAAAACCAGTGCTAAATTAAAAGTGCAAGAAAGAGATTTTTTTTTTATATGAGTGAATACAATAAGTGCTAAGAACAAGTAACAGGGTAGTAGTTCTTAAAGAGCTGAGTTTTCAACCTATGCCAAAAGATGTGCGGCTACTCCGCTGTCCTGACATCAGTGGGGAGTTCATTCCACCACTGCGGGGCCAGGACAGAACAGAGCCGTGACCAGGTCGATCGGCAGCAGGAGCCTCTGAGCGACGGGGCAACCAGGCGTCCCGAGGCAGCGGAGCAAAATGGTCGGGCGGGGGTGTAGGGCTTGACCATGGCCTGGAGATAGGAAGGAGCTGTTCCTTTCACTGCCCTGTAGGCTAGCACCAGAGTCTTAAACTGGATGCGAGCAGCTACTGGGAGCCAGTGTAGAGACATGAGAAGGGGAGTTGTGTGGGAGAACTTAGGGCGGTTGAACACCAGACGAGCTGCAGCTTTCTGAACAAGCTCCAGAGGTCTGATGGCTGATGCCGGGGCACCAGCAAGGAGGGAGTTGCCGTAGTCCAGCCGGGAGATGACCAGAGCCTGGATGAGCACCTGTGCCATCTCGTCGGTGAGGAATGGGCAAATCCTCCTGATGTTATAGAGGAGAAATCTGCAGAAGTGAGCAACCAATGCAACGTTTGCAGCAAATGACAGTTGGTCGTCCAGGATCACACCCAGGTTCCTCACAGTCCAAGTTGGCGTCACCACGGTGTTGTCAGTGGTGATGGCCAAGTCTCGGTGCGGGCAACCTTTCCCCGGGAGGAACATCAGCTCTGTCTTGTCCGGATTGAGCTTCAGGTGGTGTGTCACCATCCACTCCGAGATGCCAGTCAAGCACGCAGCAATGCGTGTCTCTACTTGTGTGTCAGAGGGAGGAAAGGACAAGATCAGCTGGGTGTCATCGGCATAACAATGGTAAGAGAAGTCATGCGAGCGAATAACAGAACCCAGGGATGTCGTGTACAGGGAGAACAGGTGAGGACCCAGAACCGAACCCTGTGGAACGCCTGTAATCAGTCTGCGAGGCTCCGACACAGATCCCCTCCATGTCACTTGGTAGGAGCGACCCGTCAGGTAGGTTGCAAACATTGAGAGTGCAGAGCCTGTGACACACAGCTCCTCGAGGGTAGAGAGGAGGATCTGGTGGTTCACTGTGTTGAACGCAGCTGACAGGTCAAGGAGTATCAGGACAGAGGAGAGAGAGTTTGCTCTCGCAGAGTGCAGCGATTCTGTCACTGCACGGAGAGCCGTCTCTGTCGAGTGACCCACCCTGAACCCAGACTGGTTGGGGTCCAGGAGGTTATTCTGGTGGAGGTACAAAGAAAGTTGTTTAACGACAGCACGTTCAAAAGTTTTGGATAGAAAGGGTAGAAGGGAAACCGGTCTGTAGTTTTTGACGTCAGATGGGTTAAGTGATGGTTTCTTGAGAAGGGGGGTGACTCTAGCAGTCTTAACGGGGTTAACCATGAAAATTACAACCTGCATCACCTCCGTTCACATCTTCGCCAGCTGAGCGTCACACTGGATAGGGCTTGGCAAGTCAGCTCATTTTCCAAATACCTTTCAACAGGTGGTTTAGCAAAAGAGTCGTTGGATTTTGACCACATCAGTCAGTACGAAAACAACATTTTTAACATTAAGTGTGTGTTTGAGGTTATTTCCAGTCATACAACAGTGGTCATGATACATTTAAAGAGAGCTATTGGAATAACTTGCTCTGTTTGAAAGATGGGTGGCACGGTGGCTCAGTGGTTAGCGTGGTCACCTCACAGCAAGAAGGTCCTGGGTTTGAGCCCTGGGGTAGTCCAACCTTGGGGGTCGTCCCAGGTCATCCTCTGTGTGGAGTTTGCATGTTCTCCCCGTGTCTGCGTGGGTTTCCTCCGGGTGCTCCGGTTTCCTCCCACAGTCCAAACACATGTAGGTCAGATGAATCAGCCATACTAAATTGTCCCTAGGTGTGAATGTGTTGGCCATGTGATGGACTGGCAACCTGTCCAGGGTGTCTCCCTGCCTGCCGCTCAATGACTGCTGGGATAGGCTCCATGTTACCACCGGCTTGTTCGGGAATACCTACAGACACCATTGGCCGTGTCTGTGGGTGGGGAGCTGGATGTGGGTATGTGTGCTGGTTGCTGCAATAGCGCCTCCTCTGATCAATCGGAGCGCCTGTTCAAGGGGAAGGGGGAACTGGGGGGAATAGCGTGATCCTCCCACGCGCTACGTCCCCCTGGTGAAACTCCTCACTGTCAGGTGAAAAGAAGTGGTTGGTGACTCCACATGTATGGAAGGAGGCATGTGGTAGTCTGCAGCCCTCCCCAGATCAGCAGAGGGGGTGGAGCAGAGACCGGGATGGCTCGGAAGAGTGGGGTAATTAGCCAGGTAGAATTGGAGAGAACCCCCCCCCCCAAAGAAAAATGCGAGCTAATGAACAATCCTCTTAATTTTGGTCATTGATGGAGTATTCCCATTTCCAGTCTTCAGTCAGGTCCTACTGATGATCACATGAAATAGACACGTCAACATTAAATGCAATTTTACAATTGTTTTAAGTCACTGCGTTGTTTGCATTGCCTCAAAACCTAAGAAAATAAATCTTGTCTTTTTTTTTAAGTTAGAATCAGAGTCATGTTTATTGGCCGTGTAGGTTTGTGCATACATGGAATGTGAGTCTGGTTCCGTGGCTCTCTCAGTGTACTTAACATAGAATAATAACACTACAACACAACAATCTTCACATATATACACAAGCACTGACTTATACAGGTGCAATAAGAGGTGGTAAGGTGCACTGGTGCAGAGAATATGTCAGAGATGCTGAAATACATGTTAGCAGCTTACTGACATACATGCCTGAGATACATGTACATGACAGAATGTACCAGTATACCTACAATGTACAGTACAGTATGCACAAAATGTACAGTATGTAGAACATATACAGTACAGTGTATACAACCTGTCCAGTACAGTATGTACAACATGTACAGTACAGTATATACAACATGCACAGAACAGTATGTACAACATGTACAGTTCAGTATATACAACATGTGCAGTACAGTATGTACAACATTTACAGTACAGTATATACAACATGTACAGTACAGTATATACAACATGGTTCTATTTATTTGACAGTGTTAAGTGTTTATTTGAATGACAGCCCTTGGAAAGAAATTGTTTTTATATCTGGGTGTTTTGGGGTACAGTGCTCTGTAGTGCCTACCAGAGGGGAGGAGTTGGAACAGGTTGTGACCGGGGTGTGATGGGTCTGGAGTGATGTTGCCTGCCTGTTTCCTGAGTCTGGAGGTGTTTAAATCCTGAATGGAAGGCAGGTTGGCACCAATGATTTTCTCTGCAGACCTAACTGTCCGTTGTAGTCTGTCCCTGTCCTGTTTCGTGGCTGAACCAAACCAGACAGTGATGGCTGTGCAGAGGACAGACTGGACTGTTGCAGTGTAGAACTGAATCAACAGTTCCTGGGGCAGGTTGAACTTCTTGAGCTGGTGGAGAAGGTACATCCTCTGCTGGACCTTTTTGATGATAGTTTCTATGTTGGATGCCCACCTTAGGTCCTGGGAGATTGTAGAACCCAGAAATGTGAAGGTTTTCACCGCAGACACTGTGCTGTTGAGTATGGTGGGGTGGGGGGGGTGGGCTCAATGTTGGGGTGCTCCTCCTGTAGTCCACTGTCATCTCCACTGTTTTCAGTGTGTTCAACTCCAGGTTGTAATGGCCGCACCAGAGGGCCAGATCTTCAATGTCTTTTCTATATGAAGACTTGTCACCATCCCGGATAAGGTCAATGATGGTTGTGTCGTCCGCATACCTCAGGAATTTAACAGTCGGGTCTCCTGAGGTAGAGGCAGAAGAGTAGAGGGGAAAGCACACATCCCTGGAGGGCGCCAGTGCTGATTGTCCGGGTGCTGGATGTGATTTTCCCCAGCCTCACCAGCTGCCTCCTGTCTGTCAGGAAGTTTTTAATCCACTGGCAAATGGGGCTGGTACAGTGAGCCAGGTGAGCTTGGAGTGGAGGATATCTGGAACGATGGTGTTGAACGCTGAGCTGAAGTCCACAAACACGACCCTTGCATGTGTCCCTGGAGAGTTGAGGTGTTGGAAGATGGAGCGCAATCCCATGTTGACTGCATCATCCACTGACCTGTTTGCTCAGTAGGCAAACTGCAGGGGGTTTAGCAGGGGGCCTGTGATTTCCTTCAGGTGGGCCAACACCAGTCTCTTGAAAGATTTCATGACCACAGACATTAGGGCAATGGGCCTGTAGTCATTTGATCCTGTGATACGGGGTTTCTTGGGGACCGGGATGATAGTGGAGCTCTGGAAGCAGGATGGGACTTCACACAGCTCCAGTGATCTGTTGAAGATCAGTGTGAAAATGGGGGCCAGCTGGTCAGCACAGACTTACAGACAGGAGGGTGACACGCCATCTGGGCCTGGTGCATCCCTGGTCTTCTGTCTCTGGAGGAGTTGGCCCACGTCCTCAATACAGATCCTGAGTGCAAATGGGGGTTTGGTGGTGAGGGGAGAGGGGCCGGCGGGGGGGGCAGTTGGTTGTGTGTTGTGGCCGGAGAGGGTGAGGGGTGTGAAAGTTTGCTTATCAAACCTGCAGTAAAACCCATATAGATCGTCAGCCAGCTGATGGTTCCCTGCAGTGTGGGAGGGTGGTGTCCTGTAGTTGGTAATGTCTTTCAAACCTCTCCAGACTGAGGCTTTGATATACTTTATTAATCCCAATAGGAAAATTCTGCTCTGCATTTAACCCATCCTAGCTGTGTAGCTAGGAGCAGCGGGCAGCCACCATGCAGCACCCGGGGACCAACTCCAGTTCGTCTTGCCATGCCTTGGGTCAAGGGCACAGACAGGAGTACTGACCCTAACATGCATGTCTTTTTGATGGTGGGGGAAACCGGAGCATCCGGAGAAATCCCACCACAGACACAGGTAGAACATGCAAACTCCACACAGAGGACGACCTGGGATGACCCCAAGGTTGGACAACTCGGGGGTTCGAACACAGGACCTTCTCAGTGTGAGGCGACAGCGCTAACCACTGTGCCTCCTATCTCCACTCCTGTTGGCTTCCTCTTTGGCCTGATGAATCTGCCTGATTTTTGATGAGAACAGGGCTTATTGTGCACTTATGACCTCTGATGACCAGTAGTTCTCCTTATTTCCTACGTTAAATGCACTTACTGTAAGTCGCTTTGGATGAAAGCATCGGCTAAATGACTGTAATGTAATGTAATATTGTTCTTGAAGCTATAGAAGGTTTTGGTGGGCACATACCTCCTCACAAAAGCTAATGTAAGATGTCACAGTGTCAGTAAGTTCATCCAGGTCTGTAGATGCAGCCTCAAACACACTCCGGTCAGTGCAGTCGAGGCCGGCCTGGAGCTCCAGTTTTGACTCATTGGTCCATTTCCTCACAGTTATAAGCACAGGCTTTGCAGATTTTAGTTTCTGGCTGTAGGTTGGGAGAAGATGAATCAGACAGTGATCAGAGAGTCTCACGGCTGCATGGGGGACAGCGCGATAGGCATCCTTTAATATTGTGTAGCAATGATCCAGTGTTGATGTCTCTGGTGGGACATCTAACATACTGTCTATATTTTGGCAGTTCGTGACTGAGGTTTGCTCTGTTAAAATCCCCAAGGATAATGAGCAGGGAGTCTGGATGTTTGCGCTCCGTGTTTGTAATTTGATCAGCCAGGTGTCTAATGCCTCTTTAACACAGGCCTGGGGTGGATATAGACCCCGACCAGAATAAATGATGAAAATTCCCACGGTGAATAGAATGGCTTACAGTCAATGAAAAAGGTCTCTAAGTGAGGGCTGCATGATTTCTTCAACACTGTGACATCCGTACACCAACCTTAATTTATGCAGAAGCATATGCCACCACCCAGTTTTTTTTCCTGATAGCTCTGTTTTGCAGTCTGCGTGGAGGAGTTGGAACTGCAGCAGATGAGATGTACTGTCTGTGTCGCGCGAGCCCCAACTGGAAGTGACACCATACCATAGTGTCTGTGTAAAGACGCCATCTTGGGGAGGTCAAATCTCCCTACAATACCCAATAGAGCTATAATAAGGGCAATGAACCTAGAAAACAGCCAGTTTTGCCCACCCAGTCAGCCGAGCTCTGTTTGTGGCCTCTATGAAAATGCCAATGAACAGTTTATGGGGGAAAATCTTACAGAGAATCAGAAAATGATGACACCCCCCCCCCCCCAAATACAACTCCACACCAGTGATCCAGAGAAACAGAACCACGATGGTAGCTGTAAAAATCTGCCCACTATACCTTGGGCAATGCTGTCCTTAAGCTAACGTGGTTGAAATCGCCCAATACCAACTTTGCTGAGTCTGGATGGGAGTTTTCAGTCTCCATCATATAGGTGGATAGCTGCTGACAGGCAGCCGTATAGCTGCTGACAGGCAGCCGTAGCCCTGGCTTGAGGAGGGATGTATACTATTGGACAATATTGGACAATTTCAACCTCACCCAGCACGTCACTTTATTGGACAATTTCAACCTCACCCAGCACGTCATTTTCCCCACCCATATCAAAGGCCTCTACTGATACACAACATCCATCCATCCCCATTTCCTCTGTCAGACCATAATCTCATCCAGTTCACTATTCCATCCCCAACTCCTCGGCCACACCTCCTCAGAGAAATAACATTCCACAATACTAAATCTATTGACCCCTTCCAACTCTCCGATCTGCTCTCCTCTGCTCTCCCCCTGGAACCAGCCTCTACCTTACCTGATGATCTCACCAATCACCTCAATGCCACTCTGTCTGCCTCCCTCAACACACTGGCCCCTCTCAAAACAAAAACAGTCTCCTTCAACACCTCTGCACCCTGGTTCACACCTGAGCTCCGCACAATGAAACAGACTGCCCGCCAACTGGGACGACTCACCAAGAAAACATCTCTCACTGTACATCAAGAAGGCCACAACCTCCACCTCTCTGCCTACAAAGACGCCCTCACCGCCGCCAAGTTTGCCTATTTTTCCACCATCATTAATGATTCCAACCACAACCCCCACACCCTCTTCGCCACCGTAAACAACCTCCTCAAACCCCGTGCCGATGCCCTCTCCAACTCTACTGCTGAACAATGCAACTCATTTCTCCATTTTTTTGCAGACAAAATCGCCGCTATCAATGAATCACTGCCCCCTGCATCTGACTCAGCAGCACCTACTCCGGCCCCTCTTCCCCCCATTCCTCTTGACCTCCTTACCTCTCCCCCTGATCGCCGCCTCTCCCAGTTTGTTCCAGTTGCCCCTACCACTATCTCTGAACTCATCAGCTCATCAAAATCCACAACCTGCTCCCTTGATCCCCTCCCCACCCCCCTACTGAAGAAATGCCTCCTTGCCCTATGCCTCTGCCTCGCCAACCTTTTCAATTCCTCACTGTCCCATGGAATTGTCCCCTCTGCCTACAGAACTGCAGCTGTCACCTCAATTCTCAAGAAATCTTATCTTGATCCATCCTGCCTCAACCACTACTGGCCAATTTCCAATCTCCCCTTCCTCTCTAAAACCCTGGAACACATTGTCGCCACACAACTCCAAACCTACCTACACTCCAACAACCTACTCGAACCCCTCCAGTCTGGTTTTCACCCATTCCACAGCACTGAAACTGCACTCCTTAAAGTACTTAATGACCTCCTCATCTCTGCTGATACTGGAGCCCTTAACATCCTCATCCTCCTCGACCTGAGTTCAGCCTTCGATACTGTGAGCCACAACATCCTGCTCACCAGATTGAAAGATGTCGGTATTGAAGGCACTGTACTCAGCTGGCTCCAGTCCTACCTCTCCAACAGGTCACACTTCATCTCACTTCACAACCACTCCTCTGTTCCATCCACAGTCACACAAGGTGTTTCCCAACGTTCTGTACTCGGCCCACTCCTTTTCATCATCTACATCCTCCCTCTTGGTCAGATTCGCCGCCATTTCAACTTGGACTTCCACTGTTATGCTGATGACACCCAGATATACCTCAGCACCAAATCCCCTCACATCGAGTCCTGTCTGTCTGCAGTTAAATTCTGGATGCAGCAAAACCTTCTCAAACTCAACAGTGACAAAACTGAACTCCTCTTCATTGGCTCCAAGTCCACTCTCAGCCAAATCAACAACCTTGCACTCACCATCGATGGCACTACTGTCTCCCCTTCCCCCCAGGCACGCAACCTTGGTGTGATCCTTGATCCCACCCTCTCCCTTGAGCCACATATCTGCAAAATGGTCAAATCCTCCTTCTACCACCTTCGCAACATTGCAAAAATAAGATTCTCTCTCACACGCCCTGCTGCTGAGATACTGATCCATGCCTTCATCTCCTCCCGCCTTGATTACTGCAACTCACTCCTCTATGGCATCAGTGCTAGCTCTATCAAGAGACTCCAATTGGTCCAGAACGCATCCGCCCGACTTTTAACTTTCACCAAATCCTGGCACCACATCACCCCAGTCCTAAAAGACCTCCACTGGCTACCCATCTCCCACCGGATCAATTACAAACTCCTGGTTCTTACTTATAAAGCCCTTCACAAACTGACTCCCCCATACCTCACCAATCTCCTCTCGCCCTACCAACCCTCTCGGTCCCTCAGATCCACCTCAGCCTCCCTTCTCTCTACCCCCAGGTCCAACCTCCGCGGCTTTGGTGACTGAGCCTTCTCCAGAGCAGCTCCCAGGCTCTGGAACTCACTTCCCCAAATTATTAGAAACTCAGAATCCCTCCCACTCTTCCAATCCCGTCTCAAGACACACCTTTTCTCCATTGCCTTCTCATGCCCCCCCCGTCCGCTCATACACCCCTGGTCTGGGGCAGGCTGGGGACTGAGCGCTTGACCTGCATCTGTGATTTATGTGATTTATGATGTTTGTTTTTCTTTCCCTTTATATCGGTCCAAGTCGGAGAGTACTGCTGGCGTTGTCTGTGGCTGCCGCTTCGTAGCCCCCCTTCCCATCCACCCCTGTATGTCTGTGTTATGTTCATCTGTCATCTTGTTTCACTCCATTTATTGTAAAGCGACTTTGAGTACTAGAAAAGCGCTATATAAGATTGATTTATTATTTTTTTACATTTTTTTTATAATACAGTGGCCAGGATGAAAGATGCAAATTTCCTGAGGACAAAGAATGGTCTGCATCTGATAGTTCAGACTTAATGAACTAAGTCTGAAATTTTTCCATTCATGAGTAGGAGTTCATCCACCTTGTTGACCAGAGAGCGGACATTCGCCAGGTCAGTTGATGCTAGCGTGGTTCTACATCCCCGCTGTTGCAGTTTAACAAGCACTCTGGCTTGCTTACCCCTTCGGCATCATCATTAGAGACCACAAAGAGCTGCCCCAGCCAAAAGCTCGGCAAGACTTTTGTTAAAAGGTTCAGTGAAAGGCGGTAAAAAGGTCTGCTCAGTTGGTCCAGTGGACAGTTGAGCTCTTCCCTGCTGTATGTGATCAGTGAGTGGGCGCTGGAAACTAAACAAATACACAAAAACAGAAAACGTACAAGAGAGCACAGAACCGAGGTGACTGTCTGCAGTGTCATCTTTTTTTCTTTTTTTTCCCCCACCCTTTTTTATTAGATAGTGGTGGTAGAGAGAGACAGGAAAGGCAGGGGAGAGAGAGGGGATGACATGAAGCAAAGGGCCAAGGCTGGATTCGAACCCAGGCCACTATGGTAAGGACTCAGCCTGATGTGACACCCACCCTACCAGATGTGCCACCAGGGCGCCCCCTCCGTGGTGTCATCTTTTTTTCTTTTCTTTTTTTTTTTGGCCAAATACCCCAGTCTTCCAGGGTGTCCCGGTCGCTGCTCCACCCCGTCTGCCGAGCCGGGGACGGCTGCAGACTACCAGTGTACAAGATGTGTTTATTGTGGACATCCCATGACCCTTCCAGCACCCTGCTTGGACCCCTGATTTCAAACCAGAATTTTAAAGGATTAGTGAGAGATGGAAAGGGTGTACAGATAAATTTGGACTGGAAGTCTTTCATGTCCTGGTCTGATCTGTGTTTCAGGAGCTTCTTTCCAAGAAAGAGTTCCCAGTGGATGTGGAAGGATCACGGCGGCTCATTGAGGAACACACCCAGCTCAAGAAGAAGGTTTGACCTCCACTTCACATTCACTTTCATTCAGTTTTTCTCATCCAGCTAATGGAGCTGACACTGTTCCTTTACATGACGTTCATGACAAACCCAAAGCCATCCTTCTGTCCTTTCCTCTGCTCTCTTCTCATTCTCTCTTCTCTCCTCTCTCCTCTTCTCCTCTTCTCTCTTTCTGTTCTGTTCTCATCTCTCCTTTCCTTTCTCTCTTCTCTCCTCTCCTCTTCTCTCTTGCTGTTCTCCTCTCCTTCTCTTCTCTCCTCTCCTCTTCTCTCCTCTCATCTCCTCTTCTATTCTCTTCTCTCCTGTTCTCTTCTCTTCTTTTCTCTCCTCTTCTCTCCTGTCCTCTCCTCTCCTCTCCTCTTCTATTCTCTTCTCTCCTGTCCTCTTCTCTTCTCTTCTCTTCTCTTCTCTTCTCTTCTCTTCTCTTCTCTTCTCTTCTCTTCTCTTCTCTTCTCTTCTCTTCTCTTCTCTTCTCCTTTCCTATCCTCTCCTCTCCTCTTCTCCTCTTCTCTCTTTCTCTTCCCTTCTCTTCTCTCCTCTCCCCTTCTCTCTTGCTGTTCTCCTCTCCCTCACTTCTCTCCTCTTCTCTTCTTGTCTCTCCTGTCTTCTCCTCTCCTCTTCTCTTCTCCTTTCCTATCCTCTTCTCTCCTCTTCTCTTTTGTTCTCCTCTACTCTTCTTTTCCTTTCCTTCTCCTCTCCTCCTCTCATTTTCTCTTCGCTTCTCCTTTCTTCTCCTCTCCTCTTCTCTCTCCTGTAGGTCTTGAAGGCTCCGGTGGAGGAGTTGGACCGAGAGGGGCAGAGACTCCTCCAGTGCATTCGTTCCAGTGATGGTTTCTCTGGGAGGAACTGCATTTCTGGTTCTGCTGACTTCCAGAGTCTGGTGCCGAAGGTAGCGCCCAGCTGAGCTAGCCACGCTGTTTGGAAGTGCGGGCTTTAGGGTCACGTTAAATTCATTTGTTGCTGAAAACAAGTGTTTAGTTGATGACTTTTCTCACCAATACTACCAAACCAAGATGGCCTTGTGCACATTTGATCTTCAAACATGTGTGTTCTGCTAATCAGAGTTGTGAGATCCCTGTCCAGAAAGTTAATGTCCTAACCATGTAGTCTGTTCATCCGTGTATTAAAC
This sequence comes from Lampris incognitus, assembly GCF_029633865.1. Taxonomy (NCBI): domain Eukaryota; kingdom Metazoa; phylum Chordata; class Actinopteri; order Lampriformes; family Lampridae; genus Lampris; species Lampris incognitus. The sequence goes on along the minus strand of NC_079221.1, from coordinate 56,636,972 downwards.
CATGTAGTCTATTCATCCATGTACTTAACCATGTAGTCTGTTAATCTATGTTCTAAACCATGTAGTCTATTCTTCCATGTACTGAACCATGTGGTCTACTCATCCATCTAGTAAACCATCTCATTCTCATCAACACCACTCTTTAACGAGGTGGAGGACAGAACACGTGGTTAGGACTTTTTTCTTGTCAGATGGACGGAGGAAATTACTTTTCCTTCTGTGAAGACTCCTCAGTTTTCAGACCAGCTGGATAAGCATCACTTCTTTTCTATCAGATGGGTTTAGACTGATAAAATACTCTCATATCGTGGAGGTGTTTTTTATTTGGATATGTCAGTTGTTCAGGCTGGACCCAGTAGGATCTCCTCTTGAAAGCACATTCCTTCATTTGTTTCCTATTTGGATGCAAAGCACTGAGAAACCATTATGTCTGTAGCTATCAGAACACAAAGCACCACAGCTTTTCCAACTTTTAGAAAAACGCAGTCCCCACCTCACACAGGTTTTCAGTTGTCTCCTCTTAACTGCAAAAGCCATTTCCCATGTTTCTTTCAGCTGAACGTTCTAAATCTGGTTTGATCAGATTCTCTTCTAAAGTGAGTTGTTCTCATTTCTGTGGCAGTAATTCTGGGAAAGCTCAACACCACCAGATGTACGAGGTGATTTAGATGGATGTTGTATCCAACATAATAAAAAGCTAGCTAATGTTGTCCTGAACTCATGTAATTACTGCAGTTTTTCTGCTTAGCATTATTCCCTGCAGAGAAACTCCCATGCGTCGTAGACTTTTAACTTAGCAGCTCAGCTACTCTAGGAGATGAGTGAATGGACTTATGGATGTATTTGATGTAGTGTGCAGCACAGTGACCCAGTGGTTAGCACTGTTGCCTCACAGCAAGAGGGTCCTGGGTTCGAACCCTAGGCCGTCCCAGGTCCTTTCTGTGTGGAGTTTGCATGTTCTCCGTGTGTCTGTGTGGGTTTCCTCCGGGTGCTCCGGTTTCCTCCCACCATCAAAAAGACATGCATGTTAGGGTTAATACTCCTGTCTGTGCCCCTGAGCAAGGCAATGGAAAGATATCTTATAATTTTTAAAGATACCTTTTAATCTTGACCAGTAGAGGAGAGTGGGGTAAGATGAGCCAATTTTGGAAAGAAGAGGTGGAGCTGGTCCCCGGGTGCTGCAGCTGCCCACTGCTGCTATACATTAGGATGGTTACATGAAGAGAACACAGTCATTGTGAGAACACAATGTCAAATAAAGTGGCTTTCATTCATTAACTCTTTGAAATTCTGATTCAATTCTTTAAATTCTTTAATTCGTTAAAATGTTAGCATTTTAATTTTTACTGTACTGTTATAGAAATGAACTGCTGAATATTAAATCTTGCAGTGTAATTGCTCCACCATGAGCTGGTTCTGACCAGCTCTTCCTGTTTCTGTGCTCACACATTCAGCTAGCCCTCATGGTTTCTACAGGAAATGTCCTTCCTGGTTATCTTCTGTCGAGTCATCTGCTGCTTGTCGTGCTTTAGGTTGCCAGTCTTCTGGATAAGCTGCATTCCACCAGACAGCATCTCCATCAGATGTGGCACGTCAGGAAACTCAAGCTGGATCAGTGCTTTCAGCTCCGCCTCTTTGAACAGGATGCCGAGAAGGTCAGTGATTGGTCCATTCAAACATGTAAACTGGGTGGTCTCAGCCAAGCAATCTGATAGGTCAGCTTGGTGCTTCTACCTGGTTTACATACTACTTGAAACAATTCTACTGACTGATGTAGAAGTTCAGCCTTTAAACATGATGTAGATCTGTGGGAGAGCGCTATGGGTGAAGTGTGTCTGTCTCCCCTGAACACAAGTCCAAAACCTTCCTGACCGGAGGCTGAATAACTGGAACACGACCCACTAGAATAGAAAATCAGCAGTGTCTGTGGACCTGATTGAGAGCCGCTGAGCTCGAGCGTCAGTAAATGGGCTGTGTCAGTATGTGATGTGTGTGTGTGGGACTGTGAAGTGTTTACACGCAGCCAGACAGACAGATGAGGTGGTCTGACGGCAGGATGGATGTCGACCGACCCAAAATGTTTTTCCACAAAAAAGTGTAAGATGATCGCTGAGTAAATATTTACTGAGACACGCAGCTCACAGCTGGGGACGGACAGTGTGGTGTTCGTGTATTTAGTGAAGGCTTCAGGGGTCTATACACAGACTGGAGACATGCAGTGTGGACATTCTGTAGTCCGGCAGAAGTCCAGCCTACACATAAGACATTTGTGTTGGTCAGTTTAAAATGACAAACCGGGCGTCCTGTCAGATATCCATGTTGTCATGAGGCTCATTCAGCTGATAGCTGTTGGTGTCTGTCATGGTGGAGCAGGACTTGAGGACTCGCATGCAGACACAGTGACAGCTGAGACAAAGGTTTAATCCTCATGGTAGGAAACACAAGGATATCAGGAGCACATGTGACAAAACCATGGCACAGACGTGGTACAGACATGGTACAGATGTGGTGAGATGGTACAGACGAAGTACAGACATGATGACATGGTACAGACGTGGTACAGTCATGGTGACATGGTATGGACATGGTAAAGACTGACAATGAACAAACTAAACAGCCAAGCTTAGACACACAGCAACTTGACTGAATAATCAACAACGGCTTTGGGGCAAATGGATGACAGATGAAAACCGGACAGGACTCAGGACTGGGATGGTGTTGTCAGAGCAGGACAAGAAATGAAACATAGAAACGGGGCTGGAGTGGCCAGAACTGGGAGCAGCCATGACAGTGTCAGCTTTTTTTTTAAATAAAGATTAGTAAGGCCCTTTCTTGTTTGCAGTGGTGATGGGCAGGTTGATGGACGAGATCTGGCAGGAGTCTCCGTGGACTAGGATGTTTGCAGATGACATTGTGATCTGTAGTGAGAGTAGGGTGCAGGTGGAGGAGAGCCTGGAGAGGTGGAGGTATGCACTGGAGAGAAGAGGAATCAAAGTCAGTAGGTGCGAGATGGAATACATATGCGTTAATGAGAGGGAGGACAGTGGAATGATGAGGATGCAAGGAGTGGAGGTGACGAAGGTGGATGAGTTTAAATACTTGGGGTCAACTGTCCAAAGTAATGGGGAGTGCAGAAGAGAGGTGAAGAAGAGAGTGCAGGCAGGGTGGAGTGGGTGGAGAAGAGTGTCAGGAGTGATGTGTGACAGAAGGGTACCAGCAAGAGTTAAAGGGAAGGTTTACAAGATGGTTGTGAGACCAGCTATGTTATATGGTCTGGAGACAGTGGCACTGATGAAAAGACAGGAGGTGGAGCTGGAGGTGGCAGAGATGAAGATGATAAGATTTTCATTGGGAGTGATGAAGAAGGACAGGATTAGGAACGAGTATATTAGAGGGACAGCTCAGGTTGGACGGTTTGGAGACAAAGCAAGAGAGGCAAGATGGAGATGGTTTGGACATGTGTGGAGGAGAGATGCTGGGTATATTGGGAGAAGGATGCTGAATATGGAGCTGCCAGGGAAGAGGAGAAGAGGAAGGCCAAAGAGGAGGTTTATGGATGTGGTGAGGGAGGACATGCAGGTGGCTGGTGTGACAGAGGAAGATGCAGAGGACAGGAAGAGATGGAGACGGATGATCCGCTGTGGCGCCCCCTAATGGGAGCAGCCAAAAGTAGTAGTAGTAGTAGTAGTAGTAGTAGTAGTGGTGTATATGTGTGTGTGTGTGTGTATCCTTAGCACAAAAAGTAAGGAAATGTGTGTTTGGTAGATGATTTCTTTGTTGTAACAATGCTTCTTGGCAGTAAATCTTATACAGTTGGAAAGCCTGTTTATTTCCCTTTTAATTGGCGCCACATGTGTAAGGAACATGCATTTGTGGGATGAGCAGCAGAGCTGAGTATGTGGGTTGCGCCCATGAAAAATTTGCCAACTCTCTGCCAATGCCAAACAGCTTATTTTGCTGTTGCTATTGACTCTTGTTTTGAGCTTCTGGTACCCCAGGTGCTGACCATCAGCTGCCTGATAGAACATTAACTGCCAAGAAGCATTGTGTGTGTGTGTGTATGTATATGTATTTATGTATATTTTATGTATGGTGTAGCTAACGTATTCAGTTGTGTGTCATGTTGTAACTGATCTCCAGTGTGTTTTTGTCTGAAGTTGTTGAGCTGCATTGTTAATAGAAGTGTGGTGTAAAGGTGTCTGTGATGTTGATGATTTAGATGTTCGACTGGATCAGCCACAACAAGGAGGTCTTCCTGCAGAGCCACACAGAAATTGGAGTGGGATACCAGCATGCTGTGGACCTCCAGACACAACACAACCACTTCGCCATGAACTCCATGGTAGGACACAGACCACATCTACATATCTGAGTAACAGACACATAGGTTAGTTTGTCTCACCCTACGGATCAGCGGCTCATGTTCAGGTCAACGTGTTTGTAGCTACACTACAGACTGACACACTGACAGATGTTCACTCTGATTCTTTCTCTCTGGTGTGTTAAGGTCAACGTGTTTCTAGCTACACTACAGACTGACACACTGACAGATGTTCACTCTAATTCTTTCTGTCTGGTGTGTTAAGGTCAACGTGTCTCTAGCTACACTACAGACTGACACACTGACAGATGTTCACTCTGATTCTCTCTGTCTGGTGTGTTAAGGTCAACGTGTCTCTAGCTACACTACAGACTGGCACACTGACAGGTGTTCACTCTGATTCTCCCCATCTGGTGTGTTAAGGTCAACATGTTTCCCAGCTACACTACAGACTGGCACACTGACAGATGTTCTTTCTGATTCTCTCTGTCTGGTGTGTTAAAGACGATAACAAACCATGACATCACATCCTGCACACTGTAGGAGGATGTGATAAGGATGGTTGTTGTCTGGTGGGACTTTGCCAGGAAAAATGACAGGGTGCAGAGTGTTTCCATCTTCATCATAGCACCCACATGAGGAAGAAGAGGGCAGGTAGTGTTGAGTTAGAAGAAGTGAAGAAGTTGTGTGTAACCAGCAGATGTGACAGAACAAGCTGGTAGAAGACCTTCACCTACAGATAGATAGTACTACATCAATAAGATCTTTACCTACAGACAGATAGTACTACATCAATAAGGTCTTTACCTACAGACAGATAGTACTACATCAATAAGGTCTTTACCTACAGACAGATAGTACTACATCAATAAGATCTTTACCTACAGACACATAGTACTACATCAATAAGGTCTTTACCTACAGACAGATAGTACTACATCAATAAGGTCTTTACCTACAGACAGATAATACTACATCAGTAAGGTCTTTACCTACAGACAGATAGTACTACATCAATAAGGTCTTTACCTACAGACAGATAGTACTACATCAATAAGTACAACCCAGGTTCCACCAGGTTTTGTGTGTTCCTGTTACAACAGCCCTTCTGACTCTCATTCATCTGGAATGGAGCTCAGACACCACCTCACTTCCACCTACAGACACCCACCTCACCAGTACATTCAGCATTGTAGTTTTATTTTACCTTATACATCATTTTGAGCATAGGATCTCATAACATAAAATATATATTCCTTTTATCTTCATTACCTTTTTTATTTTAGTTTATTTATAAGTACAACTTACTGTCCTAAACAGTAAGGTTCTGGGTTCGAGCCCCAGGGTAGTCCAACCTTGGTGGGTTATTCCGGGTCGTCCTCTGTTTGGAGTTTGCATGTTCTCCCCATGTCCGCGTGGGTTTCCTCCGGGTGCTCCAGTTTCCTCCCACAGTCCAAAGACATGTAGGTCGGGTGACTCAAAGACATGTAGGTCAGGTGACTCAAAGACGTAGGTCGGGTGACTCAAAGACATGTAGGTCAGGTGACTCGGTGGTACTAAATTGCCCCTAGGTGTGTGTGTGTGTGTGTGTGTGTTTGGGGGGGGGGGGCTGTGATGGCCTGGCGGCCTGTCCAGGGTGTCTCCCCGCCTGCCACCCAATGACTGCTGGGATAGGCTCCAGCATCCCCGTGACCCTGAGAGCAAGATCATCGGTTTAGATAATGGATGGATGGATTGTTATGAGAGAAAAAAACACAGCCCAGGTCTAATGAGGCTGACATCCATCCATCCATCCATTATTCGAACCGCTTATCCTGCTCTCAGGGTCGCAGGGATGCTGGAGCCTATCCCAGCAGTAATTGGGTGGCAGGTGAGGAGACACCCTGGACAGACTGCCAGGCCATCACACAGAACCGACACACACACACACACACACAAACACACACACACACAGACATTCACACCTAGGGACAATTTAGTATGGCCGATTCAGCTGACCTACAGGCAGGGCTCGAAATTAACTTTTTTCCTCAGTGTCCCACAACTGTCCCGAATTCTACTTTGTATTGTCCGGATATACCCAACAGTGTCCCAAATTTTAATTCTTGTCGTCGCCCCCTCAATTATGCAGAATACATATAATTTGATCCTTTTTTGTCACTTAATCATCACACCATGGACTCTGGTCCACCATATAAGTTTAAAATACTTATTCTTTTATTAAACATATGAATATTAGTTTCGAGAGTTTCGGGAGTCGGCAGTATTGGGGCTTGCATCAGGGGGCTGTTTATTCAACCACCTTAGAATTTCTTTCTTCTTCTTTTTTATTATACATTTATTTCTGATTTTTCCCTTTTTTCTCCCAATTTAGTGGCCAATCGATCCCTATTTTAATTCAAACACCCACCCTCGTACTGTATGCGTTCGCCAACTGCATCTCTCCGGCCGGCAGTCTCGAAGGATTCGCTTCGCCACCTTCGTGATGAGGCGACTCCAGGCCGAACCACTGCTTTTTCCGACACACAGAGATGCAGTCATGTGGCGAACACAAGACGACTCCGCCTCCCTCCCGAAGACAGTGCTGCCAATTATCGCTGCTTCATCGAGTCCGGCCATAGTTGGATCTGACGAGACTTAGGCGCGAACCCCAGTCCCCAGTAGGCAACTGCATCAACACAAAGCCGACGCTTAGACCGCTACACCACTGCGGACTTATTCTTCTGTTAACTGTCGTTGAGGATGGTCTATCGCCCTGGCTCTATGAATGCTGCATTGGCGCGAGTCAAGCAGCAGCCACTGGCAGAGTGGATGACGTAGAATGCATTCTATGATTTGCATGAACAGGCGATTGACTACCCTATCGTGAGGTGCCGCAAGAACGTAAGCCTTTTGTAGTTTGGCCGTTCACACATTTTTATTAAATTATTCAAACGACAAAGTAACGTCTAGATACTCATAATTAATGACTTTGGAAATAACACCTATTTCGAAGTTTACTTTGACATTTTTTTTCACTGTCCCGGAATTGTCTCAGACAAAATATATTTGTGTCCCAGTAGGATTTTTTATGGTCCCCGGGACATCGGGACATCATTAATTTCGAGCCCTGCCTACAGGTCTTTGGTTCAGCTGACCTACATGTCTTTGAGTCACCTGACCTACATGTATTTGAGTCACCTGTCCTACATGTATTTGAGTCACCTGACCTACATGTCTTTGGACTGTGGGAGGAAACCGGAGCACCCGGAGGAAACCCATGCAGACACGGGGAGAGCATGCAAACACCACACAGAGGACGACCTGGGATACCCCCCCAAGGTTGGACTGCCCAGGGGCTCGAACCCGGGACCCTCTTGCTGTGAGGCGACCGCGCTAACCACTGCACCACCGTGATGAGGAAAACAATTATACCATAAAAGTACTAATGAGGAGTACACCTATGTAGAGAAGGTCTCTGGTCTCTTTTCCCTCACGGCTAGGATGAAGCAAATGTTTGTATTCATATGAAAGGTCTGTTCATCAGGGTTTGTTGGTCAATGTGTAGATACTATACCAATAAGAAAATGATTTTTTCATCTTTTCGTCCTATCATGTGCAGTGACCCTTCGCACCTTAACCACATACACTACCGTTCAAAAGTTTGGGATCACATTGAAATGTCCATATTTTTGAAGGAAAAGCACTGTACTTTTCAATGAAGATAACTTTAAACTAGTCTTAACTTTAAAGAAATACACTCTATACATTGCTAATGTGGTAAATGACTATTCTAGCTGCAAATGTCTGGTTTTTGGTGCAATATCTACATAGGTGTATAGAGGCCCATTTCAAGCAATATCACTCCAGTGTTCTAATGGTACAATGTGTTTGCTCATTGGCTCAGAAGGCTAATTGATGATTAGAAAACCCTTGTGCAATCATGTTCACACATCTGAAAACAGTTTAGCTCGTTACAGAAGCTACAAAACTGACCTTCCTTTGAGCAGATTGAGTTTCTGGAGCATCACATTTGTGGGGTCAATTAAACGCTCAAAATGGCCAGAAAAAGAGAACTTTCATCTGAAACTCGACAGTCTATTCTTGTTCTTAGAAATGAAGGCTATTCCATGCGAGAAATTGCTAAGAAATTGAAGATTTCCTACACCGGTGTGTACTACTCCCTTCAGAGGACAGCACAAACAGGCTCTAACCAGAGTAGAAAAAGAAGTGGGAGGCCGCGTTGCACAACTGAGCAAGAAGATAAGTACATTAGAGTCTCTAGTTTGAGAAACAGACGCCTCACAGGTCCCCAACTGGCATCTTCATTAAATAGTACCCGCAAAACACCAGTGTCAACATCTACAGTGAAGAGGCGGCTGCGGGATTCTGGGCTTCAGGGCAGAGTGGCAAAGAAAAAGCCATATCTGAGACTGACCAATAAAAGAAAAAGATTAAGATGGGCAAAAGAACACAGACATTGGACAGAGGAAGACTGGAAAAAAGTGTTGTGGACGGATGAATCCAAGTTTGAGGTGTTTGGATCACAAAGAAGAACGTTTGTGAGACGCAGAACAAATGAAAAGATGCTGGAAGAATGCCTGACGCCATCTGTTAAGCATGGTGGAGGTAATGTGATGGTCTGGGGTTGCTTTGGTGCTGGTAAGGTGGGAGATTTGTACAGGGTAAAAGGGATTCTGAATAAGGAAGGCTATCACTCCATTTTGCAACGCCATGCCATACCCAGTGGACAGCGCTTGATTGGAGCCAATTTCATCCTACAACAGGACAATGACCCTAAACACACCTCCAAATTGTGCAAGAACTATTTAGAGCAGAAGCAGGCAGCTGGTATTCTATCGGTAATGGAGTGGCCAGCGCAGTCACCAGATCTGAACCCCATTGAGCTGTTGTGGGAGCAGCTTGACCGTATGGTACGCAAGAAGTGCCCATCCAACCAATCCAACTTGTGGGAGCTGCTTCTGGAAGCGTGGGGTGCAATTTCTCCAGATTACCTCAACAAATTAACAGCTAGAATGCCAAAGGTCTGCAATGCTGTAATTGCTGCAAATGGAGGATTCTTTGACGAAAGCAAAGTTTGATGTAAAAAAAAATCTTATTTCAAATACAAATTATTATTTCTAACCTTGTCAATGTCTTGACTCTATTTTCTATTCATTTCACAACATATGGTGGTGAATAAGTGTGACTTTTCATGGAAAACACAAAATTGTTTGGGTGATCCCGAACTTTTGAACGGTAGTGTATATATATATCCATCCATCCATCCATTATCTGAACTGCTTACACTGCTGTCAGGGTCGCGGGGATGCTGGAGTCTATCCCAGCAGTCATTGGGTGGCAGGAGGGGAGACACCCTGGACAGGCCGTCACAGGGTTGGATGGATGGATGGATGGATGGTTTTTCTTTGTTGAATCACAGTAGCAGCTGACGAGTGCACAAAACAAACACTTGTACTGCCATGTATTAAAAGTTTTTTCATGCGTCTTTATTTATATTATATATATATATATATATATATATATATATATATGTCACTTTTAGATGAAAGTCGCTCAAATAATGATGTACAACAGACATTTCTTTACACGTATATATCTATATTTGATTTATTTTACAAAACCACTCAAGAAAACACTTCTCTTGATTGTTTTTTTTTTCTTTTTTGTATAGGTTAATTATATAACTGAATATCATCTGTATGTCTCCATAATGAAGAATAAGACATGACAGTATTATTTTGTATATAGCTGTTACTTTTACACAGAATTACCATGTGTTCTGACAGAAGGGGTTTATGATAGGAAGGTTGTCAGTAAATATTCTGTTTTTGTTTTTTTTCCTCCTCGGAATCATCCGGTCAGCTTTTGTGCCCTGACAGCTTGTCATTTGTGGGATGTAATGTTCTTTGTTTTGTTGGGTCTGTTTTCCCAGAATGCCTATGTGAACATTAACAGGATCATGTCGGTGGCCAGCCGTCTGTCAGAGGCCGGTCACTATGCCTCCACGCAGATCAAACAGATCTCAGGTCAGCTGGATCAGGACTGGAAAAGTTTTGCTGCGGCGCTCGATGAGCGCTCCACCATCCTCGCCATGTCCTCTGTCTTTCACCAGAAAGCTGAACAGGTATTATTATTACTGTTACTATAAGTTGAAGTAGTAACAGTGGAAGTAGTAGTAGCATTAGTGTTAGTTGTAGTAGCAGGAATAGAACCAGCATCAGTATTTGTAGCAGTAGTAGTTGTAGCACTGGTAGTGGTAAAAGTATTAGTGGTAGTGGTTGCAATAGTAGTAGCACTAGTAGTAATAAGAGTAGTATTAGTAGAATCAGAATCATATTTATATCATATTTATTTAGACACAAGAACATACAAGGAATTTGTCTTGGTATGTTGGCGCAAGAGGGAACGATCAACAGTAGATAGTAAAGATGAAAGTTAAAAAGAATAGTAAATAAAATAAATGTACGAGATAAAATAAAATAAAAGTAAGGTACAATAAGGTGCAATCACCACTGGTTCAGAAACATGAGACACCATGTGGCAGCCTCTGATACTTGGCACTGGGTGGCAGGAGCTGTATTTACAAATAGTTAAATGAAAATGTTAAGAGATTATTTACAGAATAAGAGTTATCTACAGGGTAGGTTTTATGCAAGGTGACCATATACAGAGAGTACAGTAGGGAAGATAGACGGGGGGTGGGCGTTGGGAGTGTCAGGATCTGTGGATGTCTGGGGGCTTGTTGGAAAGACACATGCCGATGATGAGAACAAGTGGGTGAAGAATCTGTCAGACAGACAACTCACCAGGCGAAGAAAGACATCCTTGCTAAGGGGCTGAATTTTTCTGTCACACTGTGGCAAATCCTGCCGGTGGAACTGATCATAGCCACAGAATCAGTGATTACAAAAAACATCGTGGACCCGGAAGCAAAGCAACTGCAGACGAAAGTTTCAGCCTGCCTGGGATTTGGTTACAAGCTGTCCTCAGGAGAGGTTGACTTCCTGAGACTTAAGCGATTTTTCAACCTCTTCACCAGACTGGCTGGCCAGATTCAACTTGTGCAGAGAGTGGGTCAAGGAAATTATGAGTTAGGCATCCCGGACAAGCCCCCAAATTGTCACGGCAGTTATTTAAATTCCCCTCTGACAATAAATGATGAGTGAGACTCAATCTCCTACGGTATTGTCACACTTTAATAATGCTTGCAAATGTGACACACATGAAGTCAACCTTACAAGTGTCCGCCACTCAGTACAGCACAGTTTCTAATATAGGGCAGTAGTTTGTACCTCTCCTCCCTTTTCTCATGACTTTCAGCTCATATCCCCCCAAGGCCATTTCTCCAACTACTTTGTAAAGACTTTGCTACACTCAGAGAGTTTCTCACACATTTGTCTGCTATCAGCTAACAGTTAACAATATAGGCCTTTATTTGTTCACATGGAGAAGACAGTTTATGACACTACCTTTGTTGTGTTACATTTTGTTACATATTAACTTTAAGCATCTATATAAGCAATATAGACTAAAGCTGAGCATGGTATAGGTCATACATGACCAAAGATGAAAGCGTATTTGCTTACTTTAACATTTGACTATGTTTAACTTTAGCAAACATCATATATGATCATATGGCAGACACATGATCATCTGAGTACACAGCTCATAAGATTGACTTTGCACACTGACCCCAGAACCAGCCCTGACACCATCTCCACCACCTGCATGTGGCACTCACTCACTTTGTTTATATCATATGGCTGTCTGTCCCTGCTACCCTCTTTATGTGATCCCTGACCTGTCCACCCAGAACCAGCTGCCCTTTCAGGACAAGAACTGATGATGTGCCTGTCTTTATCACAGTTAAAAACTTCATGTTTTCAGAAGAGACATACATCACATACTGGGTCCCATCCACCCTCATTACGAATGTGAAGTTGAAGTCCTCATTCCTGTTCAGGATCATCAGTACTTGTCTCCTGTGAGACACAACATGTTTTAGTAGTGGTGATTTGCAGCCAGACAGGATCTTCTTTATAGGGAACACTATCTTTCTATGTCTGGACGGCTCCTTCTCCAGAACCTTTTCACTAATGAATGGGGGAACAATAGACAGAATTACGTTTTTTGCAGCATAGGCATGAATGTACTGTTGATGGTGACACCACTTTCGATCACAGTATTCACCTTTTGCGGTGCATCAATAAACACCACCACCACACTGTTCATCCACACCACAGACTTTATGCTACTGTGGCTAACCGCTGTGCCCACTGCCAGTCAGTCCTACAGCCTTCACCGAGCATGGGAAGCCCAGAGATACCATGACTCCACCATTTCGTGTCAGCCTGGTGAACTCAATCACCACCTCCACCTGCTGACCAACACACACACACACACACACCTCCCAGATCTATATACACACACCACTAACTACAATTAAAAACTACCAGCACCACACCTTAAAACACAAGGAAACACAAGATGGAAGAAACATTTTGAAGTCACTCACTGCAGTTCACTCCCGCACTTTCACGCATGTGCAGAGAAAGTGAGAGAGAGACAAAGAGAGAGGCAGATGAGAGAGACAGAGAGAGAGAGGAGGAAAGGAAGAGAGGAGGTGAGAGCAAGATGGGGGGATAATATGGAGTAGGAGGAGGTAAAAGCAGCTGTCAGAGAGCCCTTAGTTGCTCTGCCTCACCTTAACCCCCCCCCCTCTATCGTTCTCTATCTGTCCATCTCACACATTTACAGCATTACACTCTCTCCATATCTCTGACTTATATCTCTTTCTTACTACTTCGTTCTTTTACTATCTCTCTCCATTCCACCTACGGTATCTTTCTATCTTGTGATTGTCTCTAATGTGTCTATAGTTTCTGTCCGGGGTGGAGGCCTGGTGTAAGGTGTGCAGTGAGGGGGGGCTGCCATCAGAGATGCAGGACCTGGAGCTGGCCATCCATCGCCACCAGACTCTCTACGAACAAGTCACACAGGCTTACACGGAGGTAATCCACCCATCCAACCATCCATCTTTCCATCCATCCATTGGGGTGGCATGGCTCAGGAGGTAGAGTGGGTCATCTAGTAATCAGAAGATCACTGGTTCGATCCCCTGGCTTCTCTAGAGAGCATGTTGAAGTGTTCTTGAGCAAGACACTGAACTCCTAACTGCTCCTGATGAGCAGCTTGGCACTAGCATGACAGCAGCCGCCATCAGTGTATGAATGTGTTGGTGTGAATGGGTGAATGTGAAGCATACATTGTTAAGTGCTTTGAGTGGCCGGTAGACTACAAAAGCAATGCATAAATGCAGTCCATTTAACATTTATCCATCCATACTAACTTCATCCAGCTCAAACTCATGTGGGGATAGTTTGTTTCCCAGAAAACACACACGCACACACACAAACACACACACACACGCACCCACACACACACACACACACACACGTTATCATCATCATCATCTTCTTCTTCTTCTTCATCATCGATGGTCCCTCAAAGCGAGTATGACTGTCCTCTCAGTTGGGTTGTCTACTTGTGAGTCCTCAGATGGCTGTAGAGGCCGATCCGCGATCCACATACTTTGGTGCAGTGTGGACAGGGGAAAGTTGTGGTTGAGCCCTTTTCCTCTCTCTCTTTGCGGTGCTGTTGCTTTTTCTCTTCAGCACATTGGACTTCCATTTCATGACGTGCAGCTCCTTCCTGCACGGATGTCTTCCAGGAGCACATATTCATCTAGTGCAATGTAAGTAAGTAAGTAAGTAAAATTTTATTTTAAAAACACACAGTTACAAAGTGCTTTACACTCAGTACAGAAAATATGTACAAATAAATGTGTTCCCAGTTGCTCGATGTGATGTTGAATTTCTTCAGACTGGTCTTGACATTGTCCTTGAAATGTTTATTTTGCCCACCGGGAGCTCACTGACCTTCCTTCTGCTGGGAATACAGGATCTGTTTGGGGAGATGTGTGTTGGACATGAGGATGACAAGGCTTTTCCATCGGAGTTGGTGTTGCATTATTGCGGTGGTGATGCTAGTCATGTTGGCTTCTTCCAGAATGCTGATGTTGGTGCGTCTGTGATTCCAGCTGATCCTCAGGATCTTTTGTAAGGATCTTTCTGTCTCTGTCATTCTCATCAAACCAGTTGTGGTGTTTTCTGGCTTGTACCCAAGGGTGGTTTGGCAGGTGTCAAGGATGGTGGACCTGAGCAGGCACCAGTGCTTTTCAATGTCATCAGGATATTCCTTTTGGAGGGTTTCCCCAAGAGAGGCCTGAGGTCACTGCTGGGTGGCAGTTTTATTCTGGCTTTCAAACTTAAGTCTTGGCCAGATCTGCTTCTTTTGAGTTTGATGGACATCGTAGAGTGGATGAGGTGATGATTTGTCCAGCAGTTATCTGCATTGATCATGGCCCTTGTGATGTTCACATCATGGTGGTTCCTGGTTTGTACATATGTCATAGAGATGCCACTGTTTGGAGTGGTGGTGTCTTCAAGATGCCTTAAATGTGTTTTTCTGGCAAAACAGTGTTAGTGATGGTGAGGTCATACTGACAACATTTGCTAAGAAGCAGAACCCCAGTAGAGTTTATGTACCTGATGCCTTCCTTTCCTATAGTAATAACAATATTATTATTAATAATAATAAATTAAGCTTATATAGCACTTTTCTAATACTCAAAGTCGCTTTACAATAAATGGGGTGAAACAAGACAACAGATAAACATAACACAGACATACAGGGGTGGATGGGAAGGGGGGTTACGAGAGGGAGAAGAGGCAGCCACACATGACACCAGCAGTACTCTCCCACTTAAACACATACAAAAGGGCAAGAAAAAAAATAGTACCCTTCCAGAGGTGTTGATCCCGGCCGACCCTGGCTTTGAAGTTTCCTAGGAGAATAATCTTATCCTCCTTGGGGATTCTTGAAAGTGTCTTGTCTAAGCAGGTGTGGAAGGTCTCTTTTACTTCCACTTCAGAGTATACAGTAGGGGCATACACACTCACAACTGTTGCCATCTGGTTGTTGACAGATGGTCATGAGACGTTCACTGATCCCTACAGGAAGTTCAGACAGGGGACTGATGATCTGATTCCTGATGGCAAGCAAATCCAACGCCATGGATTCTGGTCTTATCAGCAGCTTTTCCTTTCCAGAAGAAAGTGTCGCCACCCTTCTCCTCCTTCAGTTGTCCGTCTGCCCGTCGGGTTTCAGAAAGGGCAGCTATGTCAATCTGGCATCTCTTCAGTTCTCTAGCAGTGATTGCAGTTCTCATCTCCGGTCTGTCACTGGTTGCACTATCAATCAGTGTGCGCAGCGCACTTTCCAGGCTCCAAAGTTCATGTTTCTGTTTCTGATCGCATATGGTGATCCCTCTGGATGCAGTAATCCAGTCAGGAGGTTTGAGGCAGGCTATTTTTAGGGCACCTTTTCTAGCCCCTTCCCCAGGTGGGTTGAGCAGAGTGGATCCTAAAGAGTGCTGCTCAGTCGTGGGTGCAGCTACCGAAGGGCTCTTTCTACCTTGTTCCCAGGTCCCAGTGACTGAATCTAGCACCCACTGCCTCATGTGTCGGCTCATGATTAGGGGCTTCCAAATCCCACGATCCTGACCCCATCGCCACTTGCCAGTTGCCATAGGACTTAATCCGGGATGTTAGGGTGGATTCCTTTTCATGGAGAACACCTGTGCATGATTTTGTTTAACATAGGGAGACTAGTGCACAGACAGCCACCACATGATCCTTGACAGAGCTGGGTCAGGATCCAGTGGCATGGAGTCCAAGACAACTGGGGGCCCATGTCTGCTGCAGCCTTCATCCACCATCCCAGCCATTGTGATGCCTCCCTAAAGTCAGCCATCATCCTCAGCCTGTTCCACTGTTGAGGTCTTGTTTGGATTGCTCTTTGTCAGGGACTTCCCCTTGACCTTACCGCCATGGGTGACCCTACCAGGAGCATAGCTCCAGACGGCATTGCTCTCGGAATCCTAGGATCGTGCAAGTTTATCTACCACGATAAGGTGACAATACACAGAGAAGACACACACACACACACACACACACACACACACACACACACACACATACACTTAATGGTTGTCCATCGTGATGATGATGATGATCATCATCATCTTCTCCTATTTGTGAGTACTTTGGTGGCTGAATAGTCCGATCCTGGATGCACAGTTGCAGCTGCAGACTGGGCATGTAAAAGTTGTGCTGGGGGGGGGGGCAGGGGTAGCTTTGCGAGCATGTGTCTTCGCGCACTTTGCTACATGGTGTTGTGTGCACTGGTTTTCCATATACTTCACTCCCTTTGAGACATGAGAGCACCAGATAGTGTGGCAGGATGCAAGTTCCTCTAAAGAAGAGGGGGTGATCTGGCATCTTTTCAGTGTGGTCTTCATTTGGTCTTTGAACTACTTCTTTTGCCCACCAGCAGTGAGTTGACCAAGGTGTAGTTGGAAGTAGAGGACTTTGCGTGGGAGTCATTGGCTGGGCATGCGAATGACATGCCCAAGCCACCTGAGTTGATGGTGGTTTAGGGTAGACTCCACACTGCAGCTGCCTGCCCGCTCCAACACCTCTGTGTGTGGCACTCTGTCCTCCCAAGTAATGTCGAGGATCCTCTGGAGACATCCCACATGGAAGGCCTCCAGGCTTCTGAGATGGTGGCTGTAGATGGTCCATGCCTCACATCCATAGAGTAGTGTGGAGATGCACACTGCCCTGTAAACAAGCACTTTGGTGTGGAGACTGAGGTTGCTGTTCTGGAAAACCTTTCTACTTAAATGACTAAAACATGTTGAGGCTTGTTTGAGGCGGTGCTGGATCTCACCATCCATTGTGCAGGTGTCAGATAGTCTGCTTCCCAGATATTAGATGGCAGGAAGAACAGTGGCCAGCCGTTGCCCTTGTGTTGTGAAGGTTATTGGGTGGCTTGGGAGGCTTGGGAGGCCGGCAGTCAACTGACAGATTACCTCTGTCTTTTGGGTGTTGATGATCAGTCCCATTCTCCTGTATGCAGGTACAACTGCTGACAGAGTGTTTTGTAGGGCTTCTGATGTGTGCGCTACCAGGGCACAATCATCAGCATATTTTAGCTCAATTATGTTCTCAGAGGTCAGCTTGGTGGTGGCCTGAAACCTCCTGATGTTGAATAGGTTTCCATCACGCCTGAAGTCAATGGTGACTCCAGCCTGCTTCTCCATCCTCCTTCGTAACAGTGTTGTAACAGAGACTAAGAAGATATTGAACAGGACTGGGGCTAGCCCACAGCCTTATCTGACTCCAGTCGGCACACCAAAGGGCTCAGAACTGTGGTTCCCCCCACTCGGGCCGTCATTCCTGAGTGAAACTGGCCAAGGATGGTGAGAAACTTGGGTGGACATCTAAATTTCTTCAGGATTTGCCACAGCAGGGCTCAGTTAACTGTATCAAAAGCCTTTGAGAGGTCTATGAATGCTATGTATAAGTCCTTGTGCTGTTCCCAGCATTTCTCCTGGAGCTGGCATGTGATGAAAATCATGTCAACTGTCCCTCTATCCTTTCAGAAGCCACATTGTGACTCTGGTATTACCTGTTCGGCTATTGCGAGTGTTAGTCTGTGGAGCATGATCTTGGCTAGGACCTTTCTAGCAATGGCCAGTAATGAAATACCCCTACTGTTGGAGCAGATGGATTTGTCTCCTTTGTTTTTATAAATGGTCACAATGTTGGCATCTTTCCACTGTTGGGGGACACACTTGTAACTCCACACCTCAAGGATGTAGAGATACAGTGTTCTCATACAGGGGTAGCCTCCTTCCTTGAGGATTTCAGTTGGAATGTTATCAGGTCCAGGGGTTTTGTTGTTTTTCAGGGTCTTGACTGCATGCAGGATTTCTTTGAAAGTTGGTGGGAGGTCTAGGTCTTGCAAGGTAGGCTGTTCAGGGAGTTCTGCCAGTACAGTTGAGTCCACTGGGGTGGGCTGGTTGAGCAGGGTGTTAAAATACTCGTCCCACCGCTCCACTAACAGAGCCTGATCCTTGATGAGAGTTGTTCCATCAGCAGACCTAACAGGTGCCAGGGAGCAGTTTCTGGGGCCATAGATGGTCTTAACTGCATCATAGAAACCATGCATGTCATTCCTGTCTGCATGAGCCTGGATTTCATTGGCTTTCAAAATCCACCACTCATTTTGCAGATTCCGCAGAGTTGCTTGGGCCTCAGAGCGGAGGTCTTGCCATTGTTTCTTGAGAGGTTGGGATAGTGGGTTGCTGAGGGCCACTCTGTGTGCCTTATGCATGTTGTCCAGGAGGGTGGAGATCGTTCCGGCATTGTCATCAAACCAGTCCTGATGTTTTCTGGTTTTGAAGCCAATGGATTGGGTTGCATTGTCAAAGCCTCAGTGCTGCAAAAAACATGCAGTGCTGCAAAAAAAAAAAAAAAGGAGCTTAGCAAGTGTTTTTATCACACACACACACACACACACACACACACACACACACACACACACACACACACACACACACACAACAAACACAGCTCTGGATGGTTCAGGTTTTCCAGTTAAGTTGACATTTATGTGGTTGGTGTGTGGAAGGAGAACAAACTCCACACAGAAGAACACTAAACAAACCCACAACTTGCTGACCGTCCAGACACACAGATAAACAGTAAAGCCCAGTTTCTACCAATTTAAATTCAGTTTTGGCTGAAAGTTTATTTCTACATGAGGAAAAATAAATACACAAATAAATGTGAGGGAACGGGAGGAGGGCCAAACAAGTAAGCACATCACAGAGAAGAAAAGCAGACAATCAAACCAGACAGGACCATCTATCATTCATCAGTATGAATTAAATCTGAAGGTCTGATTCTGGAGAATTCCTCTGCTGTAGCCGCCTCACGGCTCTGTCAGAGGTCCAGGAGCTTGAATGTGATTGGCTGTGAGGACAGGGTGGTGTACAGCGGGAGCTGCAGCAGGCCTTCTGTGCTGAACTATTTTAGTTTTAGACATTTTTAGCCAAATCTTTAGAAAAGCCAACTTGTTTGGCTAATTTTAGCAGCTGTGTTGAAAGCATGTTTGTTAGCTAGTGTGGTCTTATCTTGAAGTGAGGCAGGACTCAGCTGGTTTGGAATGATGCTGGGCTCAGCTGGTTTGGAATGAGGCTGGGCTCAGCTGGTTTGAAATGAGGCTGGGCTCAGCTGGTGTGGAATGAGGCTGGGCTCAGCTGGTTTGGAATGACGCTGGGCTCAGCTGGTGTGGAATGACGCTGGGCTCAGCTGGTTTGGAATGAAGCTGGGCTCAGATGGTTTGGAATGACGCTGGGCTCAGATGGTTTGGAATGACGCTGGGCTCAGCTGGTTTGGAATGAGGCTGGGCTCAGCTGGTTTGGAATGAAGCTGGGCTCAGATGGTTTGGAATGACGCTGGGCTCAGCTGGTTTGGAATGAAGCTGGGCTCAGATGGTTTGGAATGACGCTGGGCTCAGCTGGTTTGGAATGACGCTGGGCTCAGCTGGTGTGGAATGAGACTGGGCTCAGCTGGTTTGGAATGAGGCTGGGCTCAGCTGGTTTGGAATGATGCTGGGCTCAGCTGGTGTGGAATGAGGCTGGGCTCAGCTGGTGTGGAATGAGGCTGGGCTCAGCTGGTTAGGAATGAGGCTGGGCTCAGCTGGTTTGGAATGAGGCCAGGCTCAGCTGGTGTGGAATGAGACTGGGCTCAGCTGGTTTGGAATGAGTCTGGGCTCAGCTGGTTTGGAATGAGGCCGGGCTCAGCTGGTGTGGAATGAGACTGGGCTCAGCTGGTTTGGAATGAGGCTGGGCTCAGCTGGTTTGGAATGAGGCTGGGCTCAGCTGGTGTGGAATGAGGCTGGGCTCAGCTGGTGTGGAATGAGGCTGGGCTCAGCTGGTTTGGAATGAGGCTGGGCTCAGCTGGTGTGGAATGAGGCTGGGCTCAGCTGGTGTGGAATGAGGCTGGGCTCAGCTGGTGTGGAATGAGGCCGCGCTCAGCTGGTTTGGAATGAGGCCGGGCTCAGCTGGTTTGGAATGAGGCCGGGCTCAGCTGGTGTGGAATGAGGCCGGGCTCAGCTGGTTTGGAATGATGCTGGGCTCAGCTGGTGTGGAATGAGGCTGGGCTCAGCTGGTGTGGAATGAGGCTGGGCTCAGCTGGTGTGGAATGACGCCGGGCTCAGCTGGTTTGGAATGAGGCCGGGCTCAGCTGGTTTGGAATGAGGCCGGGCTCAGCTGGTTTGGAATGATGCTGGGCTCAGCTGGTTTGGAATGACGCCGGGCTCAGCTGGTTTGGAATGAGGCTGGGCTCAGCTGGTGTGGAGAACAGTGCTACTGAGAAAAACACCGTGCTCCAACACAACATTTTTTTTTCAAAAATGTCAGTTTCTTCATCCATCCATCCATCCGTTATCCAAACCGCTTGTCCTGCTGTCAGGGTGGTGGCGGTGCTGGAGCCTATCCGAGCAGGCATCACTTTCATAATTCTAACCACTTTTACAAATAAAACAATGACAAATGAATACCTTTTCGACAATTCTGTCTGTTTGAAATGTGTTAAATTTGAAAATGATGTAATATTATTAAAACGATTTCTGGAAACAGGGACTTCACTTCAGGGATTCAGGAGCTTTATTTGGGACCTGCGCAGAGAGACAAAGTAAAACATGCAGTGATGTGAAGTGAAGGACGCTCGCTTCCTGTGCAAGAACAAAAACTCAGCAAAGAAATCAAATAAGAGAAATAGAATAAAGCAAATAAAAAAAATGCAAGTATGTGTCTGGGCGTTGAGTGGCGTGGCGGTCTAGTCTGTTGCCTACCAACACGGGGATGGCTGGTTCGAATCCCCGTGTTACCTCCGGCTTGGTCGGGCATCCCTACAGACACAATTGGCCGTGTCTGCAGGTGGGAAGCCAGATGTGGGTACGTGTCCTGGTCACTGCACTAGCGCCTCCTCTGGTTGGTCAGGTTGCCTGTTTGAGGGGGGGGTACTGGTGGGAATAGCGTGATCCTCCCACGCGCTACATCCCCCTGGTGAAACTCCTCACTGTCAGGTGAAAAGAAGCGGCTGGTGACTCCACATGTATGGGAGGAGACATGTGGTAGTCTGCAGCCCTCCCCGGATCAGCAGAGGGGGTGGAGCAGAGACCGGGACGGCTCGGAAGAGGAAAAAAAATATATATATAGTATATGCTAATTCTGAAGTTAGATAAAGAGTCTATATGGCATATATTTTATAGATGGTTTACTGGATAACAATCAGGTAAAGATGCTCTAGCAGAGAGAGACGGCTTCGTGCTGCCATGTTTACTGAGTTCAGTGTGTGTGTGTGTGTGTGTGTGTGGACAGAGAGAGAGAGGGATGTTGCCACCATTGTGGTTTGTGTCTGTGTGTAATTTTGTAATTAGCAGGAGAAGTTAAGTGCTACTTTTGAAAGTGTGTCTGGTGTGGTCAGGACTCTGGCCAGTGAGCAGAGGACATGTCTTTCTGACTGACTGCTGTCCGTCCGTCTGTCTGTCTGTCTTTCTGTGTGTCTGTCCTTCTGTGTGTCTGTCCTGTCTAATCCCTCTGTTCTCTTCCTGTCTGTGTCCAGGTGAGTCAAGATGGCAAAGCCCTATTGGACGTACTCCAGAGACCTCTGAGTCCCGGCAACTCTGATTCGCTGACGGCAACCGCCAACTATTCCAAGGCGGTCAGTCCCATTTACAGTCATACTGAAGTGAAGGACTGGTTTTCTTTTACAGCTTCCTCGCAGCACGATGTGGTTCCTGGCATTGAACATGTCATGAAATCAAAGAAAATTCATTCTCAGTTTATAATTATATATTATAAATTATTATATTATATATATGATTATATTATATGATTATATTATCTATTATATATATGATTATATTAAATACTATATATAATATAATATATAATAATATATATTATTATATTCTATGATTATATTGTGGCTGTTGCAGCTAGAAAAGTGTTATATAAAATGCAACTTGATTGGTTGGTATTATATGTATATTATATATAAATTATAATATATATATATTATTATGTTATATGTTATATATAATATTATATAATTATATATATAGGGCAGTTAGCACGGTCACCTCACAGCAAGAATTTCCTGGGTTCGAGACCCGGGGTATTCCAACCTCGGGGGTCGTCCTGGGTCGTCCCGCGTGTGGAGTTTGCATGTTCTCCCGTGTCTGTGTGGGTTTCCTCCGGGGGCTCCGGTTTCCTCCCACAGTCCAAAGACATGTAGGTCAGGTGACTCAAAGACATGTAGGTCAGGTGACTCAAAGACATGTAGGTCAGGTGACTCGGCCGTACTAAATTGTCCCTAGGTATGAATGTGTGTGGGTGTGTCAGCTCTGTTTGATGGCCTGGCGGTCTGTCCAGGGTGTGTCCCCGCCTGCTGCCCAGTGACTGCTGGGATAGGCTCCAGCATACCAGCGGCCCTGAGAGCAGGATAAGTGGTTCGTTAGATGGATGGATGGATTATTATGTAATTTCTAAAGCGTCAGATAAACTTCCAGGGACAGCTGTAGGTAGCAGGTCTGATGTGGCAGGTAACATCAGGATCAGCTGTTGTCTCCATGGTAACCAGATGTTGTCTCCATAACTGCGTCAGGAAGTTGGTCAAAACGTTTTGGACTCTCAGTCTAACCCATAAACAGTCGAGTCACTCATTGGTTGGAAGACTAGGTTTTGCACTGCGGGGCTACTAATCCAGACAGGTTCTGGATGAGGACCTCTGGAGGACTTGTTGAGTGTTTACATGTCCTCCTTCAGGTCCACTGTATCCTGGACGTGGTCCATGAGGTTCTGCACCACCAGCGGCGTCTGGAGAACATCTGGCAGCACCGAAAGGTCCGATTGCACCAGAGGCTACAACTGTGTGTGTTTCAACAGGATGTCCAACAGGTATACACACACACACACACACACACACACACACACACACACACAGCTTTATTAACGTCAAGCTATATTTTCTGCACATTTCTGAAGTTGGCAACAAGAGATGCTGAATGAAAGTGCAAACTAGTGAGAAGAGAAAAACCCCAAACATGAGAATCTGTTGTGTCGATGAAGAGATCAGGAGATGAAGAACGGAAGAACGACGGACTCAGTCTTTTACTGGGAAGATGAAGAACGACGGACTCAGTCTTTTACTGGGAAGATGAAGAACTATGGACTCAGTCTTTTACTGGGAAGATGAAGAACGACAGACTCAGTCTTTTACTGGGAAGATGAAGAACGACGGACTCAGTCTTTTACTGGGAAGATGAAGAACGACTGACTCAGTCTTTTACTGGGAAGATGAAGAACGACAGACTCAGTCTTTTACTGGGAAGATGAAGAACGACGGACTCAGTCTTTTACTGGGAAGATGAAGAACGACTGACTCAGTCTTTTACTGGGAAGATGAAGAACGACGGACTCAGTCTTTTACTGGGAAGATGAAGAACTACGGACTCAGTCTTTTACTGGGAAGATGAAGAACGACAGACTCAGTCTTTTACTGGGAAGATGAAGAACTACAGACTCAGTCTTTTACTGGGAAGATGAAGAACGACAGACTCAGTCTTTTACTGGGAAGATGAAGAACGACTGACTCAGTCTTTTACTGGGAAGATGAAGAACGACAGACTCAGTCTTTTACTGGGAAGATGAAGAACTACGGACTCGGTCTTTTACTGGGAAGATGAAGAAAGACGGACTCGGTCTTTTACTGGGAAGATGAAGAAAGACGGACTTAGTCTTTTACTGGGAAGATGAAGAACAACGGACTCAGTCTTTTACTGGGAAGATGAAGAAAGACGGACTCAGTCTTTTACTGGGAAGATGAAGAAAGACGGACTCAGTCTTTTACTGGGAAGATGAAGAAAGACGGACTTAGTCTGTTACTGGGATGGTGAGCAGGGAACATTACTGACCAGACACTCACATCAACAGCCCTTCATGTTTTCATTACATAAGAAGAAGCTAGTGTTGGAACTTCACTGAAGTTCTTCAGAATTCTACAGAGTTCATAAAGTTGGTTTAACATTGGATGGAAGCATCCAGAACCGCCACATGGGCTGGGACTGGCTGCACCGGGCCTCACGCCTGCCCTGCACATTTTCTTACATATGGGCGGCACGGTGGCCCAGTGGTTAGCACTGTTGCCTCACAGCAAGAATGTCCTGGGTTCGAGCCCCGGGGTAGTCCAACCTTGGGGGTCATCTCAGGTGGTCCCCTGTGTGGAGTTTGCATGTTCTCCTCGTGTCTGTGGGGGGTTTTCTCTGGGTGCTCCAGTTTCTATCCATCCATCCATCCATCCATTGTCTGAACCGCTTATCCTGCTCTCAGGGTCGCAGGGATGCTGGAGCCTATCCCAGCAGTCATTGGGCAGCAGGCGGGGAGACACCCTGGACAGGCTGCCAGTCCACCACAGAGCCCCCCCCCCCACACACACACACACACACATTCACACCTAGGGACAATTTAGTACGGCTGATTCACCTGACCTACATGTCTTTGGACTGTGGGAGGAAACCGGAGTCCAAAGACATGTAAGTCAGGTGAATCAAAGACATGTAGGTCAGGTGAATCAAAGACATGTAGGTCAGGTGACTCAAAGACATGTAGGTCAGGTGAATCAAAGACATGTAGGTCAGGTGACTCAAAGACATGCAAGTCAGGTGAATCAAAGACATGTAGGTCAGGTGACTCAAAGACATGTAGGTCAGGTGAATCAAAGACATGTCGTTCAGGTGACTCAAAGACATGTAGGTCAGGTGAATCAAAGACATGTAGGTCAGGTGACTCAAAGACATGTAGGTCAGGTGAATCAAAGACATGTAGGTCAGGTGACTCAAAGACATGTAGGTCAGGTGACTCAAAGACATGTAGGTCAGGTGAATCGGCCGTACTAAATTGCCCCTAGCTTTAATTAACCCTCTGTCAGGATAGATGCTACCATCCTCAATGCTCTTTCATCAGTGGATGGAAAACAAAAAACAGACAGAGACCCAAACAGAGAGAAAGGGGATGTAAGAGAAGGAAAGACTAGGTTTGCATCATGCCACAAACCAGACTGGACCTGTATGAGGGGAAACACCAGTCACCTCTGACCTCTGGCTGGCAGGACAGGGATGATCTACTGTGGCTGCACTAAAACACATAAAAGTCCTACACGGAGAGACCATTTGAAGGACAGATAGAGAGATGGTCAGATGGGTGGATGGATGGAGAACTATGGACAGGAGCACATAGTATCAGACAGTATTTAGTCCTGTATTTAGTGCTGTACTGTGGTCCTTTATGGGGGTTAACCTGTGTGTGCTGCTCTGCAGGTGATGGACTGGATAGAGAACCACGGTGAGGCGTTCCTCAGTAAACACACTGGAGTAGGAAAGTCTCTCCACCGAGCCAGAGCCCTGCAGAAGAGACACGACGACTTCGAAGATGTCGCTCAGGTCCGTCTGTCTGTCTGATTGTGTGTGTGTGTGTGTGTGTCTGTCTGTCTGTCTGTCTGTCTGATTGTGTGTGTCAGTCAGTCAGTCAGTCAGTCTGTCTGTGTGTCAGTCAGTCAGTCTGTCTGTGTGTCTGTCTGTCTATGGGAAGCACATGTTTACATTGTAAAACAGGTGTAAATAAAACAGGTCTACTTACAGAACCAGAATCAGCTCGATTGGCCCAGTGGGCCTCTGCTCGCGAGGAATGTGACTCTGGTTCACAGCAGCTTCTAGCTCGTGCACACTCACACACGCACAAAAACAAAACAAAAAAGGAAACAAACAAACAAAACAAAAAGGAAAAAACAGAAGAAATAAATGGAACAACAGCAGGACACTGGAGGCACAACAGCTGCTGTGTCGCTGCTGTAGAGAGTCTTGTTATGGTGACTAGTCAACAACCTACATTATACCATGATGCTGATATACTATATTACCATACACTATACTATATACCATACCACCACTACACAACCCATCATGCCCATAGACAATGCTATATACCCCCCCCATATTACACTATGTCGCTACTGTACAGAGTCTTGTTATGGTGACTAGTCAACAACCTACATTATACCATGATGCTGACATACTATATTACCATACACTATACTGTATACCATACCACCACTACACAACCCATCATGCCCATATACAATGCTATATACCCCCCCATATTACACTATATTATCTTCTGTACCAAAAGTACACACTATATATTCACCTACCATCCACCTCACAACTACATACTATATTACATACCTATGTTACAACCACAACAACAATAGCGATAATTTATAACCACTATACAGCGGTAGTATGTGTAATTACAATTGTACGCTTGTATTGCACAAACATTGTGTTGCACATCAGGTTTGAAGAGGTAGTGCACATTGTAAATATGTAGTGAGGCATCTTGACCAGAGGGGGCTATTTACAAAAAGTCATATTTACATAATAAGTTTCTGTACTTGCACCATGTGTTCATGGCAGAGATGGCCTGTGGGGAAAAAACCGTTCCTGTATCTGGTGGTTTGGTGCACATTGTAGTGCTTGCCAGAGGGTCGGAGTTCAAACAGACTGTGTCCTGGGTATTGGGGGTCTGTGCTGATTCTGCCTGCCTGTTTCCAGGCTCTAGAGGTGTACAAGTCCTGCAGGGTGGGTAGGGAAGCGTCATTTTGTTCTGCTGTCCTTACTGTTCACTGCAGTCTGTTCCTATCCTGTTTTGGTGCTGCTGTGAACCAGACCGTGATGGATGTGCACAGGACAGATTCAATGACTGCGGTGCAGAACTGGCTCAACAGCTCCTGTGGCAGATCAAATTTCCTCAACTACTGCAGAAAGAGCATCCTCTGCTGGGCCTTTTTGAGGATAGCGTTGATGTTGGTCTCCCACTTCAGGTCTTTGGAAAAAGTAGTTCTCAGAAACTTGAAGGTTTCCAGAGTTCACACAGGGCTGTTGGATATTATGAGGGGGAGCAGTGCTGAGGCACGTGTCTGAAAGTCCACTGTCATCTCCACAGTCTTGAGCATGTTCATCTCCACGTTGTTCGGACTATACCAGAGCACCAGCCACTCAACCTCCAATAAGGAGACCAATAAGGAGAGCTCTGCTTGAAAAAGAGATTTTTAAACAATGTGTCACATGATAACGTTGTGGTCAAATATGTAAATAAGAATAGATTTGACTTAGAAATACAAACAGAATAGTCCGCGGTGGTGTAGCGGTCTAAGCATCGGCTTTGTGTCGATGCAGTTGCCCACTGGGGACTGGGGTTCGCGCCCCGGTCTCGTCAGATCCGACTATGGCCGGACTCGATGAAGCAGCAATCATTGGCGATGCTGTCTTCGGGGGGGGGCGGAGTCAGCTTGTGTTCGTCACATGAATGCGTCTCTGTGTGTGTCGGAATAAACAGTGGTTCGGCCTAGAGTCGCCTTGTCACGAAAGTGGAGAGGCGCCTCCTTCGAGACTGCCGGCCGGAGAGATGCAGTTGGCGAACGCATGCAGCACGAGGGTGGGTGTTTGAATTAAAATAGGGATCGATCGGCCACTAAATTGGGAGAAAAAAGGGAAAAATCAGAAATAAATTTATAGAAATACAAACAGAAGCATTGTGAATTTGCTGCAAAAAAATTGATCTGATCAATAGATCGATATAGGTAATATTAATATTCACCATCAATCAATCAATATTAATTGATATCAATTAATGGACCGGGACCAGATCAGTTGAGGCAGGGGTCTACCACACCAAACAAAACCCAGGATGCAGGCTGTGCAGACACCCCTGAGACTGTCCAGCACTTCGTAGCAGGGTGTAAAATGCTAGCTGGGAAAGCGTACAATGAAAGACATAACCAAGCAGCTGGGATAGTGTACAGGAACATCTGTACTAAATACAGACTGGAAGTCCCCAAGTCCAAATGGGGGACACTGCCAAAGCTGGTTGAGAATGGCAGAGCTAAGATCCTGTGGGACGTCAAGTTCCAGACTGACAAGCTGGCTAACCAACCAGACATTGTGGTCGTCGACAAGGCTCAGAAGACAGCAGTCGTGGTCGATGTAGCGTCCCGAGTGACGACAGCATCAGAAAGAAAAAGCATGAGAAGCTGGAGAAATACCAAGGGCTGAGGGAAGAACTAGATCGGATGTGGAAGGTGAAATCCACCATAGTCCCAGTGGTAATAGGATCACTAGGTAGGGGCTGTGTCAGACATTTCTGAGAGATAAGTTTTGTCTTTAATGTGCTTATCAAAAGAAAGGCTGGGAACAAACTCTGTCTCTGCATGTCCTCTCTTACCATATCTATAAAGCTCCTCTTTGGCCTTCCTCTTCTCCTCTTCCTTGGCAGCTCCACACATGTCCAAACCATCTCAATCTGGTCTCTCTTGCTTTGTCTCCAAACCGTCCAACCTGAGCTGTCCCTCTAATATACTCCTTCCTAATCCTGTCCTTCTTCATCACTCCCAATGAAAATCTTATCTTCAACTCTGCCACCTACAGCTCCGCCTCCTGTCTCTTCATCTGTGCCACTGTCTCCAAACCATCTTCTCTTCAGCCGTCCATCAGTAATGATGATGACTGTGATGCAGTTTAAGCTCGGCAAGCACGCCTGTGGGCCATCAGGCCCGCATTAGAGCGACAACATCATCCACGTTTGCCACAGACGAATGTTGATCGAGCTCTGCTCACATCACACCTTGCACAGTTGTTAAGACAGTCAGTGTTGTGTCCCTGCCGAACAGTCTCTCTGGACCTCAGAACCCATTCCTAAGCGGTACAACTTAGTGCAACGGGCTCAGTAGTTAAAGAGGTTGCCCCGCAGTGACAGTTTACTTGTCAGGTGTTGCCGTCCATTGATCAACAGTGGGGTTCTTCTGCATGCCATCTGATGTTTGTGCCATTAGTCCGATAGGGCTCATGATCCTATTGGGTTCTTCTGCCACAAACACCATGGAGCACCCTGCTGCCAGCGCCTTCTTGGATTTGAATTCAGAGTTACCTTCTCCTAGCCTTGCTTAAAGAGGCAGATCTACAAGGCGGTAGGAACAGATGCAGATAGGACCATCTACTGTCAAAATGGTAGCAGTAAAGGTTGACCTGACTTGGCACTATTTAACCCATAGCTGGCGGGCTCATTCGTGGGCATCAGGGAATAACCACACACCGGTGGGCCTGTGTACCGCACGTCTAGGGGCCAGACCTCCTCCGAGTCCCTTGTAGTTCAGCCAGGGTCCAAGGTGTACCCAGTTACCGTGTGTCGCCACGAGGAGGCGCTACATAGGGCTTGCTGTTGGAGAGGCTATGTACCGGCAGGGAGAGTCTCACGTGTTCGGCTCTCCTGGTCGCATTTCTGCTAGCCAGCGGTGAAGGTTGAGAGTGAGACGTGACAGAAACACACTAGACGCTTCACGACAACCCTACTTCTTACACAAGAATGTCACACACTCCAAATCATACAACATAGCTGGTCTGACTACCATCTTGTAAACCTTCCCTTTAACTCTTGCTGGTAGCATTCTGTCACACATCAGTCCTGACTTTTCTCCACCCACTCCACCCTGCCTGCACTCTCTTCTTCACCGCTCACCTGCACTCCCCGTTACTCTCGACAGTCGACCCCATGTGTATCCAAGTTGATCCAAGTTCCAGCGATGTATATATTTAAGGATAACTTTGATATGGTTCACTTTTTGGATTACGAGGGACCCCAGGCACGCAGTCCTCCCTCAGGTTCAACATTATTCCCACCCAGGTGTGAGTTTAGCTTCACCGGTGGAGAAACACTAGTGTCTTCGTGAATCCATGGTTCAGAGTACCCTTCAGCTAGTTTTGCCCAAAAATAGGTTTTTAACTCCTGGTTGTGGATGTGTGGTGGAATATATGTTAAATAATAGTATATGTTGAAGTTGGTGTAATCCTCTTCAGGTCCTTATGAAAATGTCCAGGTTTATTCCACCTTAGAGGTACTTCTTTGTAGTTTCAGCAGCTCATGACTTCTCTGTCCAGTGTCGTCTCTCTCTCTCTCTCTCTCTCTCTCTCTCTCTCTCTCTCTCTCTGTATCTTTCTATCTATCTATCTATGTCTGTCTGTCTGTCTGTCTTGACATTGTTCCATACCTGTACCTATCTATCTGTCCATCTGTCTGTATGTCCGTCTGTCTGACATTGTTCCATACCTGTATTTGTCTGTCTATCTGTCTGTCTGACATTGTTCCATACCTGTACCTATCTATCTGTCCATCTGTCTGTATGTCCGTCTGTCTGACATTGTTCCATACCTGTATTTGTCTATCTGTCCATCTGTCTGTCTGTCTGTCTGTCTGACATTGTTCCATACCTGTATTTGTCTGTCTATCTGTCTGTCTGACATTGTTCCATACCTGTACCTATCTATCTGTCCATCTGTCTGTATGTCCGTCTGTCTGACATTGTTCCATACCTGTATTTGTCTATCTATCTGTCTGTCTGACATTGTTCCATACCTGTACCTATCTATCTGTCCATCTGTCTGTCTGTCTGTCTGTCTGACATTGTTCCATACCTGTACCTATCTATCTGTCCATCTGTCTGTATGTCTGTCTGTCTGACATTGTTCCATACCTGTATTTGTCTATCTATCTGTCTGTCTGACATTGTTCCATACCTGTACCTATCTATCTGTCCATCTGTCTGTATGTCCGTCTGTCTGACATTGTTCCATACCTGTATTTGTCTATCTGTCCATCTGTCTGTCTGTCTGTCTGTCTGACATTGTTCCATACCTGTATTTGTCTGTCTATCTGTCTGTCTGACATTGTTCCATACCTGTACCTATCTATCTGTCCATCTGTCTGTATGTCCGTCTGTCTGACATTGTTCCATACCTGTATTTGTCTATCTATCTGTCTGTCTGACATTGTTCCATACCTGTACCTATCTATCTGTCCATCTGTCTGTATGTCCGTCTGTCTGACATTGTTCCATACCTGTATTTGTCTATCTGTCCATCTGTCTGTCTGTCTGTCTGTCTGACATTGTTCCATACCTGTATTTGTCTGTCTATCTGTCTGTCTGACATTGTTCCATACCTGTACCTATCTATCTGTCCATCTGTCTGTATGTCCGTCTGTCTGACATTGTTCCATACCTGTATTTGTCTATCTATCTGTCTGTCTGACATTGTTCCATACCTGTACCTATCTATCTGTCCATCTGTCTGTCTGTCTGTCTGTCTGACATTGTTCCATACCTGTACCTATCTATCTGTCCATCTGTCTGTATGTCTGTCTGTCTGACATTGTTCCATACCTGTATTTGTCTATCTATCTGTCTGTCTGACATTGTTCCATACCTGTACCTATCTATCTGTCCATCTGTCTGTATGTCCGTCTGTCTGACATTGTTCCATACCTGTATTTGTCTATCTATCTGTCTGTCTGACATTGTTCCATACCTGTATTTGTCTATCTGTCTGTCTGTCTGACATTGTTCCATACCTGTATTTGTCTATCTATCTGTCTGTCTGACATTGTTCCATACCTGTACCTATCTATCTGTCCATCTGTCTGTATGTCCGTCTGTCTGACATTGTTCCATACCTGTATTTGTCTATCTGTCCATCTGTCTGTCTGTCTGTCTGTCTGACATTGTTCCATACCTGTATTTGTCTGTCTATCTGTCTGTCTGACATTGTTCCATACCTGTACCTATCTATCTGTCCATCTGTCTGTATGTCCGTCTGTCTGACATTGTTCCATACCTGTATTTGTCTATCTGTCCATCTGTCTGTCTGTCTGTCTGTCTGACATTGTTCCATACCTGTATTTGTCTATCTATCTGTCTGTCTTGACATTGTTCCATACCTGTACCTATCTATCTGTCCATCTGTCTGTCTGTCTGTCTGTCTGACATTGTTCCATACCTGTACCTATCTATCTGTCCATCTGTCTGTATGTCTGTCTGTCTGACATTGTTCCATACCTGTATTTGTCTATCTATCTGTCTGTCTGACATTGTTCCATACCTGTACCTATCTATCTGTCCATCTGTCTGTATGTCCGTCTGTCTGACATTGTTCCATACCTGTATTTGTCTATCTGTCCATCTGTCTGTCTGTCTGTCTGTCTGACATTGTTCCATACCTGTATTTGTCTGTCTATCTGTCTGTCTGACATTGTTCCATACCTGTACCTATCTATCTGTCCATCTGTCTGTATGTCCGTCTGTCTGACATTGTTCCATACCTGTATTTGTCTGTCTATCTGTCTGTCTGACATTGTTCCATACCTGTACCTATCTATCTGTCCATCTGTCTGTCTGTCTGTCTGTCTGACATTGTTCCATACCTGTACCTATCTATCTGTCCATCTGTCTGTATGTCTGTCTGTCTGACATTGTTCCATACCTGTATTTGTCTATCTATCTGTCTGTCTGACATTGTTCCATACCTGTACCTATCTATCTGTCCATCTGTCTGTATGTCCGTCTGTCTGACATTGTTCCATACCTGTATTTGTCTATCTGTCTGTCTGTCTGACATTGTTCCATACCTGTATTTGTCTATCTATCTGTCTGTCTGACATTGTTCCATACCTGTATTTGTCTATCTGTCTGTCTGTCTGACATTGTTCCATACCTGTATTTGTCTATCTATCTGTCTGTCTGACATTGTTCCATACCTGTACCTATCTATCTGTCCATCTGTCTGTATGTCCGTCTGTCTGACATTGTTCCATACCTGTATTTGTCTATCTATCTGTCTGTCTGACATTGTTCCATACCTGTACCTATCTATCTGTCCATCTGTCTGTATGTCCGTCTGTCTGACATTGTTCCATACCTGTATTTGTCTATCTGTCCATCTGTCTGTCTGTCTGTCTGTCTGACATTGTTCCATACCTGTATTTGTCTGTCTATCTGTCTGTCTGACATTGTTCCATACCTGTACCTATCTATCTGTCCATCTGTCTGTATGTCCGTCTGTCTGACATTGTTCCATACCTGTATTTGTCTATCTGTCCATCTGTCTGTCTGTCTGTCTGTCTGACATTGTTCCATACCTGTATTTGTCTATCTATCTGTCTGTCTTGACATTGTTCCATACCTGTACCTATCTATCTGTCCATCTGTCTGTATGTCTGTCTGTCTGACATTGTTCCATACCTGTATTTGTCTATCTATCTGTCTGTCTGACATTGTTCCATACCTGTACCTATCTATCTGTCCATCTGTCTGTATGTCTGTCTGTCTGACATTGTTCCATACCTGTATTTGTCTATCTATCTGTCTGTCTGACATTGTTCCATACCTGTACCTATCTATCTGTCCATCTGTCTGTATGTCCGTCTGTCTGACATTGTTCCATACCTGTATTTGTCTATCTGTCCATCTGTCTGTCTGTCTGTCTGTCTGACATTGTTCCATACCTGTATTTGTCTGTCTATCTGTCTGTCTGACATTGTTCCATACCTGTACCTATCTATCTGTCCATCTGTCTGTATGTCCGTCTGTCTGACATTGTTCCATACCTGTATTTGTCTATCTATCTGTCTGTCTGACATTGTTCCATACCTGTACCTATCTATCTGTCCATCTGTCTGTCTGTCTGTCTGTCTGACATTGTTCCATACCTGTACCTATCTATCTGTCCATCTGTCTGTATGTCTGTCTGTCTGACATTGTTCCATACCTGTATTTGTCTATCTATCTGTCTGTCTGACATTGTTCCATACCTGTACCTATCTATCTGTCCATCTGTCTGTATGTCCGTCTGTCTGACATTGTTCCATACCTGTATTTGTCTATCTGTCTGTCTGTCTGACATTGTTCCATACCTGTATTTGTCTATCTATCTGTCTGTCTGACATTGTTCCATACCTGTATTTGTCTATCTGTCTGTCTGTCTGACATTGTTCCATACCTGTATTTGTCTATCTATCTGTCTGTCTGACATTGTTCCATACCTGTACCTATCTATCTGTCCATCTGTCTGTATGTCCGTCTGTCTGACATTGTTCCATACCTGTATTTGTCTGTCTATCTGTCTGTCTGACATTGTTCCATACCTGTACCTATCTATCTGTCCATCTGTCTGTATGTCCGTCTGTCTGACATTGTTCCATACCTGTATTTGTCTATCTATCTGTCTGTCTGACATTGTTCCATACCTGTATTTGTCTATCTGTCTGTCTGTCTGACATTGTTCCATACCTGTATTTGTCTATCTATCTGTCTGTCTGACATTGTTCCATACCTGTACCTATCTATCTGTCCATCTGTCTGTATGTCCGTCTGTCTGACATTGTTCCATACCTGTATTTGTCTGTCTATCTGTCTGTCTGACATTGTTCCATACCTGTACCTATCTATCTGTCCATCTGTCTGTATGTCCGTCTGTCTGACATTGTTCCATACCTGTATTTGTCTATCTATCTGTCTGTCTGACATTGTTCCATACCTGTACCTATCTATCTGTCCATCTGTCTGTATGTCCGTCTGTCTGACATTGTTCCATACCTGTATTTGTCTATCTGTCCATCTGTCTGTCTGTCTGTCTGTCTGACATTGTTCCATACCTGTATTTGTCTGTCTATCTGTCTGTCTGACATTGTTCCATACCTGTACCTATCTATCTGTCCATCTGTCTGTATGTCCGTCTGTCTGACATTGTTCCATACCTGTATTTGTCTATCTATCTGTCTGTCTGACATTGTTCCATACCTGTACCTATCTATCTGTCCATCTGTCTGTCTGTCTGTCTGTCTGACATTGTTCCATACCTGTACCTATCTATCTGTCCATCTGTCTGTATGTCTGTCTGTCTGACATTGTTCCATACCTGTATTTGTCTATCTATCTGTCTGTCTGACATTGTTCCATACCTGTACCTATCTATCTGTCCATCTGTCTGTATGTCCGTCTGTCTGACATTGTTCCATACCTGTATTTGTCTATCTATCTGTCTGTCTGACATTGTTCCATACCTGTATTTGTCTATCTGTCTGTCTGTCTGACATTGTTCCATACCTGTATTTGTCTATCTATCTGTCTGTCTGACATTGTTCCATACCTGTACCTATCTATCTGTCCATCTGTCTGTATGTCCGTCTGTCTGACATTGTTCCATACCTGTATTTGTCTATCTATCTGTCTGTCTTGACATTGTTCCATACCTGTACCTATCTATCTGTCCGTCTGTCTGTATGTCCGTCTGTCTGACATTGTTCCATACCTGTATTTGTCTATCTATCTGTCTGTCTGACATTGTTCCATACCTGTACCTATCTATCTGTCCATCTGTCTGTATGTCCGTCTGTCTGACATTGTTCCATACCTGTCATCATTCTGTATACCTCACGTGAGTGGTTCAGTTGTAGAACATTGTAGAACATACATAGGACAACAATCTGTTGATGTGGTTAAAATGCCAGCACACACCAGGGTTTCCCCCTTCTCACCCTCCCTGTGTGTGTGTGTGTGTGTGTTTTGTTGTGTCATCTCTCGAGATTTGAGCGCTCGCTCTCGCTCTCTCTCTCTCTCTCTCTCTCTCTCTCTCTCTCTCTCTCTCTCTCTCTCTCTCTCTCTCTCTCTCTGTCTCTCTCTCTCTCTCTCTCTCTTAAGGTGTTGTACCATTTTGCTTCATGGTCTTGAGTATTTTTTTTTTAACTAGCAAACTAATAGAATATGTTCTCTCTCTCTGCTTGTCCCTGTGTCTTCCTTTGTCTCTCGTCCAGAACACCTACACTAATGCGGACAAGCTGCTCGAGGCAGCGGAGCAGCTGGCTCAGACGGGCGAGTGTGACCCGGAGGAGATCTACAAGGCCGCACGCCACCTAGAGGTCAGGATACAGGACTTCGTCCGCCGGGTGGAGCAGAGGAAACTACTACTGGACATGTCAGTGTCCTTCCACACACACACAAAAGAGGTACAGACACACACACACACACACACACACACACACACACACACACACACACACACACAGTTTAATAAGTCAGAGGTGAGTTGTGCAGCAGAATGGGTTAACCACAGCAGACTCCTCCAGTGGAAACCAAACAAGAGAGGAAGCAGAACATCACAGCAGGAGGATCTCACCTCATTCCTCTGCTGCGCTGCATGAGTCACGATGGACGCTACATGTGTGTGTTCACAACTGTTTGTGCGTGTGTGTGTGTGTGTGTGTGTTGGACAGGCCAACCGCTGTTTACACAAATAGAAAAAGGGTGAAGCCGAGCCGGCCGCGAGCGCCTGGCAGACAGGAACATCAGCAGATGGACAGAAGGAGCCCAACTGACGCTTTTGTGGGGAAGGAGGAGATCTGTTGTTAATGTCTGGTCCTCTCTGAAATTTCCCAACCTGCCCGCTAGTTCTGTGAGAGCTACAGGATGGAGAAACACCACAGACAAGGGTCTCACTGCTTTTAGACTGCTGACGTGTCTGACATTTCAGTGAAAATCACAATTTAGGTTCATAATCGGTTTTATTGATCAGGTCAGTTTGCTCATGAAACTTGATGTGGTCAGTTGCTCACATAGATATCACATTCGTTCGTTCGTTCGTTCGTTCGTTTGTTCATTTCTTTGTTCGTTTGTTTGTTCGTTCATTCATTCATTCATCATCAGCCGCTTCTCCGGGGTCGGGTCGCGGTGGCAGCAAGCTAAGTAGGGCACTCCAGACGTCCCTCTCCCCAGCAATGCCCTGCAGCTCCTCCTGAGGGATCCCAAGGTGTTCTCAGGCCAGACTACACGTAGTCCCTCCAGTGAGTTCTGGGTCTACCCCGGGGTCTCCTCCCGGTTGGCCGTGCCTGGGAAACCTCCAGAGGAAGGCAGCCAGGAGGCATCCTAATCAGATGCCCGAACCACCTCAACTAGCTCCTTTCGATCGTTTCGATCGTTTTCTATCTCCTGACGTTGTGTTCTGCAAGTGGAGGAACATCGTGGATTACATCACAGTGGGTCTGTCGCTCCACAGACCTTCTCTTCATGAAGACTGATGTTGTCAGATGTTTTCTATCTCCTGACGTTGTGTTCTGCAAGTGAAGGAACATCGTGGATTACATCACAGTGGGTCTGTCGCTCCACAGACCTTCTCTTCATGAAGACTGATGTTGTCAGATGTTTTCTATCTCCTGACGTTGTGTTCTGCAAGTGAAGGAACATCGTGGATTACATCACAGTGGGTCTGTCGCTCCACAGACCTTCTCTTCATTAAGACTTGATGTTGCCAGATGTTTTCTATCTCCTGACGTTGTGTTCTGCAAGTGAAGGAACATCGTGGATTACATCACAGTGGGTCTGTCGCTCCACAGACCTTCTCTTCATGAAGACTGATGTTGCCAGATGTTTTCTATCTCCTGACGTTGTGTTCTGCAAGTGAAGGAACATCGTGGATTACATCACAGTGGGTCTGTCGCTCCACAGACCTTCTCTTCATTAAGACTTGATGTTGCCAGATGTTTTCTATCTCCTGACGTTGTGTTCTGCAAGTGAAGGAACATCGTG
The DNA here is from genome assembly GCF_029633865.1 of Lampris incognitus. Lineage (NCBI taxonomy): Eukaryota > Metazoa > Chordata > Actinopteri > Lampriformes > Lampridae > Lampris > Lampris incognitus. The sequence goes on along the minus strand of NC_079221.1, from coordinate 56,599,151 downwards.
GATTACATCACAGTGGGTCTGTCGCTCCACAGACCTTCTCTTCATTAAGACTTGATGTTGCCAGATGTTTTCTATCTCCTGACGTTGTGTTCTGCAAGTGGAGGAACATCGTGGATTACATCACAGTGGGTCTGTCGCTCCACAGACCTTCTCTTCATGAAGACTGATGTTGCCAGACGTTTTCTATCTCCTGACGTTGTGTTCTGCAAGTGAAGGAACATCGTGGATTACATCACAGTGGGTCTGTTGCTCCACAGACCTTCTCTTCATGAAGACTGATGTTGCCAGATGTTTTCTATCTCCTGACGTTGTGTTCTGCAAGTGAAGGAACATCGTGGATTACATCACAGTGGATCTGTCGCTCCACAGACCTTCTCTTCATGAAGACTGATGTTGCCAGACGTTTTCTATCTCCTGACGTTGTGTTCTGCAAGTGGAGGAACATCGTGGATTACATCACAGTGGGTCTGTCGCTCCACAGACCTTCTCTTCATGAAGACTGATGTTGCCAGATGTTTTCTATCTCCTGACGTTGTGTTCTGCAAGTGAAGGAACATCGTGGATTACATCACAGTGGGTCTGTCGCTCCACAGACCTTCTCTTCATGAAGACTGATGTTGTCAGATGTTTTCTATTTCCTGACGTTGTGTTCTGCAAGTGAAGGAACATCGTGGATTACATCACAGTGGGTCTGTCGCTCCACAGACCTTCTCTTCATGAAGACTGATGTTGCCAGATGTTTTCTATCCCCTGACGTTGTGTTCTGCAAGTGAAGGAACATCGTGGATTACATCACAGTGGGTCTGTCGCTCCACAGACCTTCTCTTCATTAAGACTGATGTTGCCAGATGTTTTCTATTTCCTGACGTTGTGTTCTGCAAGTGAAGGAACATCGTGGATTACATCACAGTGGGTCTGTCGCTCCACAGACCTTCTCTTCATGAAGACTGATGTTGCCAGACGTTTTCTGTTTCCTGACGTTGTGTTCTTGATGAAGACGAACTGCAGCTGCACATGAGGTGTTCTTCATCCGTCTTTGTGTGCTTTATGTTGTAATCTGACTCGTGAGCCGGCCCACCTCAGAAAGACCACATAGTAGTTTGGGTCGTTCTGTAGCTCAGAACTGGTTAAAGGATGAGTTGAGCCCATAAGACCTGAAACGGTTCATAATGACTCCGATTTGTGAGTCATCAAGAGCAGGACCACATCACAGGAAACCACGGAGCTTTGTGTGGGACTGTTTTTGTAAATCACCGACTTATAACGACAATATTTTTTCTCTCTGCTTCTAGTTTCACAAAAGACAGAGAGAAATATTTCATCTGACAGACGACTGTAACACACACACACACACACACGCACACACTGTCATCCTGACGTGTGGTTTTAACTTTTCTGTGGGCTGACATTCAATATGCTTTAAAAGCAGAATGATTGAAGGATGTAATTAGAGACAGAGAGAGAGAGACAGAGACAGACAGAGACAGACAGAGAGACAGAGATAGAGAGAGAGCAAGAGAGAAAGAGCGAGAGAGATGGAAGGGGATGAATGAAGAGGGGGAAGGGAGAAGAGAGAGAGACATTTAGACATATAGACAGAGAGACAGATAGGAGAGAAAAGACAGGCAGGCAGATATTAAAGCCTCCTACAGACTGTGTGATGTAGGCCGTCTCAGACGACAGATGACTAAACGTGGCGACGTCTTTGGTCGTGGCTCCAAAACGGTGGTCCTACGCCGCACCGTGAGACAGGTTCAAAGACGGCGGTTATTATGGTCTTGCGAGCGAAGGTAACCTGGGTCAAAAGTCTGACATTGTCTGAAATATAGGATGTCCATCTCACAATGTGACTGCTGCTGTGACGACCTACGTCTACTAACCGACCAATAGAAATGCAGCACGAAATGATGCGCCGATCAACGCCACGCACAATCTTTGCTGGCGCTGAACACAAACAAACACACACACACACTGTTAGCGTCTGTGACCCAAATGCTATGGCTTCAACACAACGAGCAACAAAAGGAGCTGCGGCGACTATCAGAAGGACTGGATTCCTGCTTGGCGTCATGTTGCTCTGCCAGCGGCCTGGGCTGATGGCGCACGCTGATGCAGCACGCACACCGATGACGTTTTATCCACTTGTGTCGTAGCCTGTGATTCAGTAGTGTTATCCTCATACAGTCTACACACATCACACTTGATGTGATTCAGTAGTGTTATCATGGTACAGTCTACACACATCACACTTGATGTGATTCTGTAGTGTTATCCTCATACAGTCTACACACATCACACATGATGTGATTCTGTAGTGTTATCATGGTACAGTCTACACACATCACACTTGATGTGATTCAGTAGTGTTATCATGGTACAGTCTACACACATCACACTTGATGTGATTCAGTAGTGTTATCCTCATACAGTCTACACACATCACACTTGATGTGATTCAGAAGTGTTATCCTCATACAGTCTACACACATCACACTTGATCTGATTCAGTAGTGTTATCATTGTACAGTCTACACACAGCACACTTGATGTGATTCTGTAGTGTTATCCTCATACAGGCTACACACATCACACTTGATGTGATTCAGTAGTGTTATTGTCCTACAGTCTACACACATCACACTTGATGTGATTCTGTAGTGTTATCATGGTACAGTCTACACCAGGGGTCGGGAACCTTTTTGACTGGGAGAGCCATAAAAGCCAAATATTTCTAAATATATTTCATTGAGAGCCATATAGTATTTTTAACGTATAATAAATTAAATATGTCTTACTTTTAATGCGACTTCTGGTGCTGCATGGTTTTGCTGATGGCCTTGTAGTCTGGTTCATACGTGGTGAGGTTGAGCTTCATGCAGGCGTTGAGGCTTCCATCAGTTAAACGTGAGCGTAGGTTGGTCTTAATGTTCCTCATATGCGAGAAAGACTGTTCACATGCATATGTAGAGCCAAACATGGTCAATACGGCGATACTCACACGCTGCATTGTGTGGTATGTCACAGAAAGCTCGTTCCAAGTTTTAAGAATCAGCTGGTCTTCAGGTTGAAGATTTTTAATTTCTGTCCACTTGTGTTCCCTCGCCAGCTCTGCTCGCTGTCGCGCAAGACTTTCCAACTCTCCATTAAGTGACTTGAACTTACTCATCCACATGTCTGATGCCTTCAGGTCAGCAACTTCCAGCTCAAAGTCTCCGATAGAGACCCCGGGGATGCATGTCAGGTCGATTTTGTCCACTGCACACTCATGTGGATGAGTGATGAACTTGAAAAGACCAGTGCGCGCACGAAATTCTCCAAAACGTGCTTTGAATGATTGCGGGAGATTGAACGTAAAGCCAGCTAGCTGCTGGAGATCCAGATGTTGAGTGGAGTCACTTGCTAAGCATGCATCTCTAAATTGTTGCAGTCTTTCAAAGTGCAGAAGACGACCTGTTTCAATGTCCCTGAGAAAGACTTCCAGCTTGCTTTCAAATGCAAACACTGCTTGTTGAAGGGATGAGATTGTATTTCCAATACCTTGCATTTTCACATTGAGCTGGTTCAGATGGCCAGTTATGTCCACGAGATAGTGAAACTGCAGGAGCCAGTCAGTGTTGTCTAGCTCAGGATGCTTGACGCCTTTCATTTCAAGAAAAGTCCGGATTTCACTCAGGCAAGCTGCAAAACGGCTGAGCACCTTCCCCCTTGACAACCAACGCACGTTGCTGTGTAAAAGCAGACCGGGATAATGATTCCCAACTTCTTCTAACAGAGCTTTAAACTGGCGATCATTTAAAGCTCGGGCAACAATAAAGTTGACCACTCGAATGACCAGCGACATCACCTCACCAAGCTCCTGGCCACATGTCTGAGCGCAAAGCGCCTCCTGGTGCAGGATGCAATGAAAACTTAGGATGGCTCTCTTTTCATGTTCACGGAGAAGCGCTACAAATCCTTTGTTCTTCCCCAACATACAGGGTGCACCATCAGTACAGACAGAAATAAGTTTATCCATCGGTAGTTTTTTTTCTTTAGCAAACTCCATGAAAGACATGAATAAATCCTCTCCTCTTGTTGTCCCTTTCATTGGCAAAACAGCCAAGCTTTCCTCACGCAGTGTGTCACCTGCAGCATACCTGGCAATGATACTGCACTGAGATAGATGGCTAACGTCTGTTGACTCATCTAACGCGAGAGAAAAGTATGTCCCGGCGTTTATGTCCTTCATTTGTGTTTCCTCGACTTGATTTGCCATCATGATGCTACGATCGTGCACAGTTCTTGCTGACAGGGGCATGTCTTTTATTCGTTTGATTATCTTGTCTTTATTTGGGAAGTCATCAAACAGTTCATTGGCCACATCAAGCATGAATGTTTTGGCATACTCGCCATCTGTGAATGACTTTCCATTCCTTACTATTGCCAAAGCCCCCGCAAAGCTAGCGGAATTCCCGTCACCTTGCTTGGTCCACACACGTAGTTGCTGCTGCTGACTCGTCTGCACTCTCCGCTGTAGCTCCTCGCATGCCCTTTTCCTGCTGTCCCCCGCTGGAGATTTCCATGCAAATGAAGCATGGTGCGTATCGAAGTGCCGCTTTATATTTGACCGTTTCATCGATGCAATTTTATCATTGCATATTAGACATACCGCAGATCCTGCTCTCTCCACAAATGCAAATTCCTCTGTCCACGCAGCCTGGAATGCACGGTAATCATCGTCTTTTTTTCTTTTCGCCATCTTTTCCGTTACAAGGGTTGAAGCGGATAAACTAGTTGGCTATCTGATAAAATTGATTTCTTCACCTTTACAATGACCCGGACATGCTCGCGAGCCATTGGTTCCCGACCCGACCCACGGGTGACCCGTGAAATTTATCTTCAAAACTAATTTCTGTTTACTTTAAAATGACACAGTATTATTTAGAAATATCACAAGTATTTTAAAATCAGTTCCAAACTGATTTTTTTGAAAAAAAAATAATTTTCAACTCAAAATTGTCTGGGAGCCATATGCCGTCACCGGAAGAGCCATATATGGCTCGCGAGCCATAGGTTCCCGACCGCTGGTCTACACACATCACACTTGATGTGATTCAGTAGTGTTATTGTCCTACAGTCTACACACATCACACTTGATGTGATTCTGTAGTGTTATCCTCATACAGTCTACACACAGCACACTTGATGTGATTCAGTAGTGTTATCATCCTACAGTCTACACGCATCACACTTGATGTGATTCAGTAGTGTTATCATGGTACAGTCTACACACAGCACACTTGATGTGATTCAGTAGTGTTATCATCCTACAGTCTACACACATCCCACTTGATGTGATTCTGTAGTGTTATCATCCTACAGTCTACACACATCACACTTGATGTGATTCAGTAGTGTTATCGTCCTACAGTCTACACACATCACACTTGATGTGATTCAGTAGTGTTATCCTCATACAGTCTACACACATCACACTTGATGTGATTCTGTAGTGTTATCCTCATACAGTCTACACACAGCACACTTGATGTGATTCAGTAGTGTTATCCTCATACAGTCTACACACATCACACTTGATGTGATTCAGTGGTGTTATTGTCATACAGTCTACACACAGCACACTTCATGTGATTCAGTAGTGTTATCCTCATACAGTCTACACACACCACACTTGATGTGATTCAGTACTGTTATCGTCCTACAGTCTACACACAGCACACTTGATGTGATTCAGTAGTGTTATCCTCATACAGTCTACACACACCACACTTGATGTGATTCAGTACTGTTATCGTCCTACAGTCTACACACAGCACACTTGATGTGATTCAGTAGTGTTATCGTCCTACAGTCTACACACAGCACACTTGATGTGATTCAGTAGTGTTATCCTCATACAGTCTACACACACCACACTTGATGTGATTCAGTACTGTTATCGTCCTACAGTCTACACACAGCACACTTGATGTGATTCAGTAGTGTTATCGTCGTACAGTCTACACACATCACACTTGATGTGATTCAGTAGTGTTATCATCCTACAGTCTACACACATCACACTTGATGTGATTCAGTAGTGTTATCATCCTACAGTCTACACACATCACACTTGATGTGATTCAGTAGTGTTATCATCCTACAGTCTACACACATCACACTTGATGTGATTCAGTAGTGTTATCATGGTACAGTCTACACACATCACACTTGATGTGATTCAGTAGTGTTAACATTGTACAGTCTACACACATCACACTTGATGTGATTCAGTAGTGTTATCATGGTACAGTCTACACACAGCACACTTGATGTGATTCAGTAGTGTTATCATGGTACAGTCTACACACAGCACACTTGATGTGATTCAGTAGTGTTATCATGGTACAGTCTACACATATCACACTTGATGTGATTCAGTAGTGTTATCATGGTACAGTCTACACACAGCACACTTGATGTGATTCAGTAGTGTTATCATGGTACAGTCTACACACAGCACACTTGATGTGATTCAGTAGTGTTATCATGGTACAGTCTACACACATCACACTTGATGTGATTCAGTAGTGTTAAAATTGTACAGTCTACACACATCACACTTGATGTGATTCAGTAGTGTTATCATGGTACAGTCTACACACAGCACACGATGTGATTCAGTAGTGTTGTCATGGTACAGTCTACACACATCACACTTGATGTGATTCAGTAGTGTTATCATGGTACAGTCTACACACATCACACTTGATGTGATTCAGTAGTGTTATCATCATACAGTGTACACACATCACACTTGATGTGATTCAGTAGTGTTATCATCCTACAGTCTACACACATCACACTTGATGTGATTCAGTAGAGTTATCATGGTACAGTCTACACACATCACACTTGATGTGATTCAGTAGTGTTATCATGGTACAGTCTACACACATCACACTTGATGTGATTGCGTAGTGTTATCGTCGTACAGTCTACACACAGCACACTTGATGTGACTCTGTAGTGTTATCGTCCTTCAGTCTACACACATAAAACTTGATATGATTCAGTAGTGTTATCGTCGTACAGTCTACACACATCACACTTGATGTGATTCAGTGGTGTTATCATCCTACAGTTTACACACAGCACACTTGATGTGATTCAGTAGTGTTATCATGGTACAGTCTACACACATCACACTTGATGTGATTCAGTAGTGTTATCATCCTACAGTCTACACACATCACACTTTATGTGATTCAGTAGTGTTATCATCCTACAGTCTACACACATCACACTTGATGTGATTCAGTGGTGTTATCATCCTACAGTCTACACACATCACACTTGATGTGATTCAGTAGTGTTATCATGGTACAGTCTACACACAGCACACTTGATGTGATTCAGTAGTGTTATCATGGTACAGTCTACACACAGCACACTTGATGTGATTCAGTAGTGTTATCCTCATACAGGCTACACACAGCACACTTGATGTGATTCAGTAGTGTTATCGTCATACAGTCTACACACATCACACTTGATGTGATTCAGTAGTGTTAACATTGTACAGTCTACACACATCACACTTGATGTGATTCAGTAGTGTTAACATTGTACAGTCTACACACATCACACTTGATGTGATTCAGTAGTGTTATCATGGTACAGTCTACACACAGCACACTTGATGTGATTCAGTAGTGTTATCATGGTACAGTCTACACACAGCACACTTGATGTGATTCAGTAGTGTTATCATGGTACAGTCTACACATATCACACTTGATGTGATTCAGTAGTGTTATCATGGTACAGTCTACACACAGCACACTTGATGTGATTCAGTAGTGTTATCATGGTACAGTCTACACACAGCACACTTGATGTGATTCAGTGGTGTTATCATGGTACAGTCTACACACATCACACTTGATGTGATTCAGTAGTGTTAAAATTGTACAGTCTACACACATCACACTTGATGTGATTCAGTAGTGTTATCATGGTACAGTCTACACACAGCACACGATGTGATTCAGTAGTGTTGTCATGGTACAGTCTACACACATCACACTTGATATGATTCAGTAGTGTTATCATGGTACAGTCTACACACATCACACTTGATGTGATTCAGTAGTGTTATCATCATACAGTGTACACACATCACACTTGATGTGATTCAGTAGTGTTATCATCCTACAGTCTACACACATCACACTTGATGTGATTCAGTAGAGTTATCATGGTACAGTCTACACACATCACACTTGATGTGATTCAGTAGTGTTATCATGGTACAGTCTACACACATCACACTTGATATGATTCAGTAGTGTTATCATGGTACAGTCTACACACAGCACACTTTATGTGATTCAGTAGTGTTATCATGGTACAGTCTACACACATCACACTTGATGTGATTCAGTAGTGTTATCATGGTACAGTCTACACACATCACATTTGATGTGATTCAGTAGTGTTATCATTGTATAGTCTACACACATCATACTTGATGTGATTCAGTAGTGTTATCGTCATACAGTCTACACACATCACACTTGATGTGATTCAGTAGTGTTATCATGGTACAGTCTACACACAGCACACTTGATGTGATTCAGTAGTGTTATCATGGTACAGTCTACACACAGCACCCTTGATGTGATTCAGTAGTGTTATCATGGTACAGTCTACACACAGCACACTTGATGTGATTCAGTAGTGTTATCATGGTACAGTCTACACACATCACACTTGATGTGATTCAGTAGTGTTATCATGGTACAGTCTACACACAGCACACTTGATGTGATTCAGTAGTGTTATCATGGTACAGTCTACACACATCACACTTGATGTGATTCAGTAATGTTATCATGGTACAGTCTACACACAGCACACTTGATGTGATTCAGTAGTGTTATCATGGTACAGTCTACACACAGCACACTTGATGTGATTCAGTAGTGTTATCGTCCTACAGTCTACACACATCACACTTGATGTGATTCAGTAGTGTTATCATCCTACAGTCTACACACAGCACACTTGATGTGATTCAGTAGTGTTATCATGGTACAGTCTACACACAGCACACTTGATGTGATTCAGTAGTGTTATCATGGTACAGTCTACACACAGCACACTTGATGTGATTCAGTAGTGTTATC